>NW_011628158.1:3679-14681 GCF_000512975.1 Sesamum indicum | reverse complement strand
TCATTCTACAGAATTAGTGCACAAAAAATGTGCAGCAGAATCAAGTGAAATGCTGCAGTTTGCCTGTTTCGTTTGCTCCATACAATTTCTGCTACAGCAACGATTTTTTATAAGTGATAGGTTGTCTTACACTGACCTCTCTACTTTTCTCGTATTTTTTCAACAGATTTCTGAAGATGCCTTGGAGACAAAGCACAAGAGAACTAGGAAGCAAATGAGGAAAAACAATATGGACAAAAGAAGAAAAAAGAAACGGAGAAAAAAAGAATATGTGCGGAAAAAAAAAGAAAGAGAAAAAAGCAATATACAGAAAAGAAAGAAGAAGAAAAAGAAACAGAAGAAAAAGGGAATATCCGCAAAAAAAAAAGAAAAAGAAACAGAAAAAAAGCAATATATTCAAAAAAAAAAGAGAAGCAAAAGAAACAAAAAAAAAAGCAACATCCACTCGCCAACTTGCAGTTGTTGCTGTTGATGCACATACAATTGAGTGCTTGGAAGACAATTTTTGGTGCTCGCAAGATGAAGACACAACTGCTACTGCATGCAAGGTACTTGGTTTGTAGTTTGCTGTTTAAGTGAGATGGCTCTTAGTTAATTTATTTTGGTTATAACAAGTAGTTTCCATTAATAATATGGGAAGTGGCTTGCATAGTTGTTGGTAGTCGTTTATCACCTCCACAAAGTTACTCATAATGCTTGAACAAACTAGATTTTCAAGCAAAAATAGAATCACTTTCTGTGTTTGAGGGGTTGGAACACCCCGAACACTTGTTCATGGAAACTAGTCTTATAATAACAGCGTTGCAATTGAGCACATCACAGCTGGAATTGCGTATAGTAGGCCATTTAGGCCAAAATGGAATGGAAAAGCTCGACTTATTTTTCTGTAATTCTCCACAGATATGTATTGCTTCCTAGGCTTCGAGTTTGTGTAATGCCTGGTGTAGAAACATTATTATTTACTTTATCACACGTGGAAATTATATAAATCTAAAGAGTCTCGTGCTAGTATTTCTTGAAATTCTGTTTGATAAGGATTTTATAGTATATGAAAGCTATGAGAATATGTGTTCTCCGTATGCTCGTTATTCCAATAATTGAGAGAATTCATTACCTCGTAGTCGTATTTTGTTTTGGAGGTTGCCCTAGAAGCTTCCATTCTAGGAGATTGGCTACGTCACGAAAACATTGCTGCCATCTTTTCAGTGACCATACTGAAATATGTGAGTAGTGGTGACATATTGATGGCAGCTAGGATATTTTTGGATCCTTTTGTATTCATTTGACATGCCTGTGACTCGTTTCTTTTTGTGCTATCCAAGAGAGAGAATTTTCATTGATAGGGCTTGACGCCATCTTATCACCTACCATACTAAAATATGTGAATTAATGTAAATTTATCCATTGTTTATTTTATAATCCTATTTAAATTGCTGAATTGATGATTCCTTAGGCATGTGAATACAAAGCCTGTACAATGGATTCTGTGGGTTAAATCGTCAGTCGACAAGAGAAAGATGGATGCTATACAAAAGAGAAAAAGAAGGCATATGAAACAATGAAACCAAAGAGAATATCAAAGGAGGAGATACTTCGTCTAATGGAGGAAAAGAAACAACTCAAAGAAGTAAGTCATTACTCAAAAACTGCATACTTCAGCTATATGAGTTGTTTGGCTTGTCATGTTTTTGCTCAAATGCAAGTTTTCATGATTAGCAAAAAAAGATTGCACTCTAAAATCCATTGTAGGTGAAATTGACAAAAAAGTGGTCGAATTGGGATCAATTGGAGGTATGATCTTTCTTGATTTGTGTTTCTTTCTTTCTTCTTCCTTTGGAATCCACTCACCGCCTTCAAGGCGCATAAGTTATTTTTTCGCTTTTGTAGCTTAGGATTTTTGCTACAGCAACGATTTTTTATAAGTGATGGGTTATCTTACACTGACCTCTCTACTTCTCTGGTATTTTTTCAACAGATTTCTCAAGATGCATTTGGAAACGAGCAGAAGAAACAATGAAATAAAGGAATATCCCCAAAAAAAGAAAAGAAAAACAAACTCAAGAAAGCTATATATACAAAAAAAAAAGAAGAAGAAAAAAAGAAAAAAATGCAATATCTACAAGAGATAAGAAAAAGAAAAAAGCAATATCCACTCGCTAACTGGAGTTGTTGTTCTGGATACAGAGACAATGGAGTGCTTGGAAAACATTTTTTGCTGCTCGTAAGATGAAGACACAACCTACGATGTTGCTGCATGCAAAGGTACTTGGTTTGTGGTTTGCTGTTTAAGTGAGATGGCTATTGGTTAATTTTATTTTGGTTATAGCATGTAGTTTCCATCAATAATCTAGAAAGTGGCTTGCGTAGTTGTTGGAGTCGTCTATCATGTCCACAAAGTTACTCGTAGTAAGTCATAATGCTTGAATCAAACTAGCTTTTCAAATAAAACTGGAATCACTTTCTCTGCTTGTGCGGTTGGAACACCACGAACACTTGTTTATGGAAACCAGTCGTATAATAACAGCCTTGCAATTGAGCACATACACCTGGAATTGAGTATAGTAGGCCATTTAGGCCAAAATGGAACAGAACAATTGGCTTATTTTTCTTTAGTTCTCCACTGATATCTATTGCTTCCTAGAATTCCAATTTTTGTAATGCCTGGTGTAGAAGCATTATTATTTACTTTATCACACGTGGAAATTATATAAATTTAAAGAGGCTTGTGCCAGTATTTTAGGAAATTCTGTTTGCTAAGGATTTTATAGTATATGAAAGTCATGAGAATATGTGCTTCCATACGCTCATTATTCCAATAATTGTGTTAATTTATTCCCTCGTAGCTATAGTGTTGTTTTGGAGCTTGCTCAAGAAGCTTCCCATCTAGCAGATTGGGTACCTCATGAAAACATTGTTGCCATCTTTTCACTGACCATACTGAAATATGTGAGTGGGTGACATGTTGATGGCAGTTAGGATATTTCAAAATATTTTTTGATCCTTAGTATTCGTTTGACATGCCTGTGAGAAATTTCTTTCAATTAGGGATTGCCAATATGTGAATTAATGTAAATTGATCCATTATTTATTTTATAATCCTATTTAAATTGTGTATTGATGATTCCTTAGGCATGTGAAGACAAAGCCTGTACAATGGATTTTGTAGGTCAAATCCTGAGACGACAAGATAAAAATGGATGTTGTACAAAAGAGAAAAAGAAAGCATATCGTAGAATGAATTTTGTATCTATTTCCTTACTATTTATATCCTGCCAAATTTATTAAAATATAATCAAATAAAATAATAAGTCAAATTTTATGTGAGGAGCTCAACAACTTAGTTTAAGTATGATCTAAAATTAAATTTATTCTTTATGTAAAGGATTTGGTAATATAAGTAATTTATTTTGTAAAATATATTGTCATATATTGAGCTTGTAAATTGGATGATTTATGAAAGGTTATCTCACACATTATTTAATCTACTTGATTCTTCTAAAATAGCAAGAGAAGAATTAATGTGTGAATTAATGTAGATTGATCCATTGTTCTCATTCATTTAATTACCATGAATGCTATTTTAATACCACTCTTCAAACATATGGTGTATAAATATGTGAATTAACTAGAATGTTGCTCTTATCTCTGTTTTCCAATTTCCCTTAAAAATGATCGTTTTTGTGCTCTTGTTTCTAGTTGTTACATTCTGAATTATGTCTATTATTATCTTTTGATGTCGAATGACAAAGGAATAGGGGATCAATTAAGGCTCTTTTGGTTCCCTAAAAATTGGGCAGGAGAAAGAGGATGAGGGAATGCATTTTCAGTGTTACTTAGATAACAAATTAATGTAATTGTGCTCCTCTAGCTTAAGTAAGAATTAACGTAGGTTACGTGTTAAACCTGATGCATCGATCCTGCTACTCACATCTCATATTTCCCACTTATTGTAGGTAGAGTTCTCTGAGTTAACATATGTGAATATTGCAACTTTTTAGTTTCAGGGTTCCATCGCGTAAAAGCTATTGATGAAGAGAAATAACTTATAGAAAGAGGAGATATTGAATTTTATTGCTCTAAATCTATTTGTGGTGTTGCAAGGAATCAATAGAGGTTCTTTCTCTTGTATTTTGTTGTATGTATACTCTGTCCATTTTTAATTTATCATATTTAAGTGGGAGTAACTCTTCATTCGATGGACTCAAAATCTTTGTCCAAAAGCAGTAAGTTCTGCGATCATTTTGTGGCTTTACTTAAAATATATTGCATTTTCATGTTATCATTTTTTCTTGGGAAGGTTGGTAAATTTTTTATGGCTTTACTTAAAATGTATTACATTTTCCTTCCAGACAAACGAGTAACTCTACTGTAGTGTTTTGTGGGGAAAGCGTTTGGCCAATAATTCTAGTAATTCGTTTTAATCTATTACTTTTTAATAGTTTTGTGTATTCAAGGGGATGTGATCATATAATATGCTTGAAGATAACACTTCCATGCATGCTCTTTCTCTCTTGTACCTTGTCCGTCTGGTTATCATGATATTCATTAATTAATATATCCTAAAATGTAATTAAATTTTGCACAAGTTAATTCTCTGTATTAATAAACTTTTATTCATGCTCTGTGAATATATTTTGATAAATTTGGGTATTTTAGTTATAGATTCTTTTTGTTACATATGGATAATTTGTTACAAATGGTAACTCCAATTCCTTTTTATTTGCATATATGAGTGAAAAACTGGAATTAGTTTAGAGATATGGTATACAATGTCTGTTCGAAATTTTAGCTTTTAGGTGGCTTTACTTAAAATGTATTATATTTTCCTACAATCATTTTCTCTTGCAAAGTTGGGTAAACTTTTGGTGGCTTTACTTAAAATATAATACATTTTCCTTGCATTTTTTCTTGACAAATGAATAAGTGATTTAGGTCAATTTTGTTGTTTACTAATTGTTAACTACAGTTTCTTTTTATTTGCATATATGAGTGAAAACGTGGAACTTAGTTTACAAATATAGTCTAAAATGATTTTCGGAAATTTTTTAGCTTCTACTCTGCCATGTGAATCCTTTTTGTCAAGTTATTGTGACCTAAATTCGGAGAGTTCTTCGAATGATTGTTAGTTGCTTATCATACCTCATTTGCTTGTTGTGAATGGTGGTACTATGGTTCTGATTCTTCACTCAAATGTGTACTTCTGAGTATTATGTACCCTATTAAAAAACTAAACCTACTTGCCAACTTTATCAATAGTTTTAAATTTCTTTCTTTGAACAACAATGAAGGTGAAGGTTAAGTTTAAAGACATAATGTAATGAAATAGGTAGAGTTAAGTATCTTTGTCCTTGTTCTGATATTGTTGGTAGAGTTATAGCTTTTTTGTTTGTGGGTTTCACCTCGTAAAGTCTTGAAGAAAAAAAATAACGGTAGTTGTAGAAAGAGGAGATATTGAATATTAATGCTCTAAATCTATTTGGAAACTATCCCCAATAGAGGTTCTTTTGTTTACTTTGTTGTATGACTAATTGTTGCAAACTTGTATTTGATTGGGAGTACATCTTCTGTTGGTGGACATGCAATCTTCCAAAAGCACCAGACACAAGTTCTGCGATCATTTTATCTTGGTAAGGTCAGTAAATGTTTTTAGTGGCTTTAGTTAAAATATATTTACATATTCATGCTATCATTTTCTCTTGGGGAGGTTGGTAAATTTTTGTCGGCTTTACTTAAAATGTATTATATTTTATTTATATTTTTTCTTGACAAAATGAGTAACTGATTTTTGTTTTCTACTAGTGTTTTGGGATAGTTCAGGGATGTGATCAAATGAAGGTTTTTCAAATGCCTTATAAGGTATTGATTTATTCTGTTTATTCATAATTATTGTGTGGTTAGTGACTAGTTAATTTTATTTAATAATAATTATCCCTTATTATTTATACCTTTTTTAAGAATTGCATAAGGAAATTTAAAAATATAATGTGAAGTGCTCAACTAATAGTTTATTATTTGTGTAAATAAATATCTATTAATCTAATAAAGTGTTTTCTAGAACTTTCTCGATTTGAAAAGTACTTATTTCAATTTTATTTTATTATTAACTAGTAATTATTTTTTACATATTACAATATCGAAAATTGAAAGGACAGTCCAATTCTATACCTATTAGGGAGATCCTGAAATGGATAATATTGTTTTTTTGTTTGCATTCACACGGTATAATTTTGGTCAAGTATTTACATATATTTTGTAAAATATTGACCTTGTAGAAATTTTATTTAATAAAACAAACTTTAGGGTGCAAGAAAAGTGGAGGGGAATTTCATACTTATATTTTTTCATTCACTGTAAACCAAATGTGAGGAGAGCTTAACTAATTTAAAATTAATTTATTATTTATGTGAAATAGAGTTGTGGTAGCATATTGGGTAACTCTATAGTATACTTGTTATTTTAGTGTACAAATGTAAAATTATATTTTTTACCTAAAAATATTTAAAATTATACTTAGGTCCTCCTTTTCATTTAAAATTATACTTATGTCCATCCTCTCTCAAGATTCTTTCTTTTTCTTTAATTACGCTTGATTTTCTTTCTTTAGACTTGGTTTGCATTTTGTGTTTTGCTCAATTTGGTATTTCCATGAGCTCCTTCTTAGGTTAGTGAATGTGGTTTCATTATCCCTATTTTATTTAATACAGGTATTGTTAATTTATAATTATCATGTGGTTAATTTAGGGATAAATTAGTTTTTTTTTATTTTATTATTATTTTTAATTTGCAAAAAAATTATTTGAAAGGATTCACCATCTTTTATTGCTACGAAGAAATCAAATGTAAGTGTAAAATATGTGGTAAATGTTTATTAGTATATTTTAAATAAATTTATTGTTAATTTTAAACAGAAATAAAGATAATAGTTCTCAATTTTGTTAATAAATTTCTCTTTATATTGGAAGGACTTGCCATTTATATTTGGTTTCCTCAGCATACCCTGTTATATTGTTTTACTTAACAGTTATTTATTAATTATTAATATAGTTGATTGTATAATTTATCTGGTTAATATACCAAGAGATGGATAAATGTGTTCTTTCTATTTTGTGAAATCTATCAAAATTATTTTCCGATCAAATAATAAGTCTAAAAACAAATTTCTAGTAATTTGTTTATTAAAATCCATTATAATTTAAAATTTTAATTTTATTATTTAAATTTCACTATTTAAAAAATAAAGTTTATTTATTATTATAATTTGTTGTCAAAGTTTATTTATTAATTGACGCATCATTTTTTATAAATAATATTTTATATTTTAAAATGAAACTAAATCAAATGAAATTTATAGTTAATTTTAATTCTTTATGTAATTTTTTCAAATTTTTGTAAAATAAATTTGATTTATTATGATGTATGGGCGACGTTTATTAATATACTAAATTATTATTTAAATTCAGAAAATAATAAATAGGTATAAATTTATTAAATACAAATAATATATTATATTTAAAATTAATTTATTAATAGATATTTTCTACTATTATTTTCTCTTACGAAGGCTGTAAACTTTTGGTGGCTTTATTTAAAATATAATTATATTTTTGACAAATGAGTAAGCGATTTAAGGCTTTAATTTATTACTTTTTAATAGTTGAGTGTACCAAGGGGACATTATCATATGAGGGTTTTTTAATTCTTCATCATTTTTCTCTCCAACACAAGAATAATTTACGCTAGTTACCAATAATTAAAAATAAAAGTTGAAAATTGAATTTTAATTTTAATGAAAAGCATGTACTAAATTATTTGTAAACTCGATGTTATAAATTAAGTGATCGAAGGTGAACCGTATTACATTTGTATTTGTGTTTATGATTTTATATTATTGTGATGAGTATTTATGTTATAGAGTAAATTTGGTTCTTAAATTATTTAAGCTTATTTTATAAGACACAGAAAACATCTGATTAGCATAAGTAAAAGTAAATTATTTAATCAAATTAATTATTTTGTATTGGCATAAATTATTAATAAAACAATAATTTACTATAGTTAGAATAAAATTTAATTGCAAAACTTTATTTAATTAGTGGATAAGAGATGCAAATTTTAGTTATTGAATTAATCCACATTTAAGACCAACCATAATTTATTATATTATCTGCTTTGGTCATCTCGTTTATGGATTAATTCAATAATTAAAATATGCATTTAATATTATGGATATATTTATAGTTTAAGTATGATCAAAATTAAATTTATTCTTTATGTAATTTACTTTGTAACATATATTTTCAGATAAGTAAATTGCATAATTTATGAAAGGTAAGAAAAATAAGTGAGATGGGATTTAGTGCTATTGTAATTTAAAAGTGTCAAGTTTAAAAATATAATGCGAAGGCCTCAATTTAAGTATAATTTAAAATTAATTTATTACTTATGTAAAATAAATTTCTAATAATCTGTGATAAATGTTTATTAAAATGTTCCCGGAAAATAATTTATTCTTTAAAGTTTCTCTCGAATAAACTTACGTTGAAAGAAGAAATGTTTACTAAATTAAATTTTGGTATTATTATGTTGAGTGTTTATATTATAGAATAAATTTTGGAACCACTTGTAAATTATTTAGCAGATTTAATATATATTTAGTTAATGATATTGATTTGTAGGTGTTATTATTTATCTTATTGGTAATAGGTATAGTTTCAATTTGGTTCTTTAGTTCTTATGTTTGGATCAATTTTGGTCCTGAATAGTTGGAAATTGAAAATTTTCTGCCTGTGAAAGAGAGAATTTTGATTATTTTTTAAAAATAAATATTATGTATTATGTATTATGTATTTTTTAAAAAAAATACAAAATTAATTATTTTGTATTTGCATAAATTATTAATAAAACAATAATTTTCATCCATTTCCAAATTATACAGAAATTTTTTTTTAAATAAGGGAATTGTAGAGATCCCGGCGCTTATAGATATCATCAGGAATGTACACAATATTTCTTGGCAGCCAGAGGAAAGTTAAATTTCAATTCCAAAGTGGATGAGGCGGCCCAAGTTACTGAAATTAATTTATTTTTCTACTATTATTTTCTCTTAAGAAGGCGGGTAAACTTTTGGTGGCTTTATTTAAAATATAATTATACTTTTCGTACATTTTTTCTTGACAAATGAATAAGCGATTTAGGGCTTTAATTTAATACTTTTTAATAGTTATTTATAAGAATAGTTTCAATTCTTATGTTTGGGCTTCAAAATTGGCTGCCAGTGAGAGTGAAGAGCCGTCTTTTCAAATTTACTAAATTAAATGATCGAAATTGAATCGTATTACCATATGGCCATGACCGAAGGTCATGGGGATCGAAAAAAATACTAAAAATTTAAATCCGGCCATGAGGCGGTAGGAAGAACCGACCATGTAGGCGGAATGCACAACAGTAAAAAGGTAAATCCGACCATGTAGGCGGAGTGTACAAAAATAAAAAGGTAAATCCAACCATGTAGGCGGAATGCAAGAAAGAATATTTTTTATTACGATAAATATAAAGAGAAACGAGTACCATAAAGAAAGACTAAGTTGGGAACCTTTTACGTAGGTTTAAACTAATAGGTATGAATTTTGGTCAGAAAATACCACACTAAAGCCCAAAATCAAAGCCAAAAATTGGCAAAACCGAGCAGCAATGGCAAGGCCCACCTCATTCATACCTATAATTTAAACCGACGACCCAGAGAGCCTTATCATTAAGTTCCCTCAATTTCTCCTTATGTTTATCAGTAATAAAAAATACTCTTTTTTTTTTTTTTTCTTCTTATGCCAAATGAAAGTTTTATAACTAAGGAAAAAGAAAGAAATTACAAGTGGAAATGCCTCAGCTTCAACACATGAAGGCTTCCGAGGGCTTACAGAAAAAGGGGGGAGAAGGTTCTATTTATAACCAGTGGGTTCGGACTTGAAATCAATTCTTCACGTCCGCATGGCCTCCATCTGCCAAGTGTCCTCTCATTTTCGCCAAGTGTCCTCTCATTTTCGACACGTGTCATTCGGTCAATTTTTGTTGACTTGCCATGCTGTCAGTTCATTTCTTCATGAGTCTGGAGAAGCTACTTCCTTCCGACTCTGATCCCGACTGCTTGTGATCTTCTTTGTCTTCAGATGATTCTGAAATGTCCATTTTTTATTTTCCTTTTAGTGTCTCCCGGATTCCTTTAAAAAGATTGTCAAGGAATTCTTCTTGAGAAGATTTTTCAAATGGATTTTGAGCTTCCCCAGCGAGACAAGAAAATTTATTTCCCCATTTTTGCTTGAGGTCTCCATGGGAGAAGCAATTCCCGAAAAATTCTTTTTCAAATCATTTTCCATTTGCTTGAGGTATTCCTCAATCATCTGATTTTTAGTGATTACCCCCTTCTTATTCAGAATTCTCTGGGAGATATGCTCAAAAGGATTGGGTGCCTGATTTTCTTCCTTTTCTGCAAGAACTTTATATTCTTGTAATTTTTCCTCCATCTCATTGATGATCTCTTGACCATAGTATTTCTTGGTCTCGGGATCAATTTGCATTAGCTTGTTCCAGAATTTCGAACAAAACCTCCTTTTTATGCAAGGGATTTTCTGTAGGGTAATTCCTACCTCTGGCAGCCATTTCCAGATCCATGGGATAGAGAATTCAGTGAAAAAATAGAGTGAAGCCATTCCTTCTATCCATTTCCTTGATTTTTCTGCTTGTATTATTTTTGGCGAATAATTTAGCCATTCTGTATAATATTCCTGGAAGATTTCAGGAAGAATAGTAATTGACGGGCCGAAGCTTATCCACCATTGGTATACCCAATTTGGTATCTCTTGTTGAAAAACTAGTGGACAAATTTTGAAAAACCATGTATGTTTCCTTTTATAATTTTCATAGAGGAAAGCCTTATTGAACGCCTCAACATAATCCCAGTAGTTAAATTTTATTGTATTTTTTAACTCTGAGTGAAAGTATTCTTTTT
>NW_011628158.1:1137-3661 GCF_000512975.1 Sesamum indicum | reverse complement strand
TCATTCTCAAGGAGTATAATTATCTCGTGGTGTTCGCTAAATTTGTAATTAACCAATTCATCTTCATCTTCCTGCAACATTTTTGCATAAGAGGCTGATGATTCATCAGTCGTTAATTTCTTATGTTCCTTTTTAAATTCAAGGAACTGTTTGAAGAGTTCATTCTCTTTTTCAGGGATGTTATTAAATTTTCCTATTCCTGAAATATTTTCTCTTACTAAGGCTCTATTCCCATGCCTGACAATATCACCGGCTCGGAACCTACCTCCTCTCTGATTAGAGGAGGAATTTCTTCCTCTTCCCCTTTGGGGGAGCATTCCTGAAAAACAAAGATGATTCATTAGCCTGCATAAAGACCAGCAATTTGCTGATGGTATAGCAAATTTGCTATCCAAAGTTGTTTCATACGATTTTCTGCAGTGACATTTGCATCTGAAAATTATATGAGAATGTCAGAAATTACTTCCTTGACTTTATCAATTCATTTTCTGATTATTTTTTGAATTCTTTTTAATCTTGTCTTATATTCAATTGGTTCGTCCCAAAATTTCCAATGGTAAATAGGCCAATGAACTCCATTCATAAAATATCTTTCTCCTATGACCATTTCTTCAATCCAACCATTTGGAATTGTTGAGAAAATATTCATTCCTCTAAATATTTCATTATCAAATTCATTCAGATTTATTTCCATCAATATATTCTCTTGAAAGGAAATCAGGGAGACTATTTGTCTCTCCTTTAATATATTCAATGGAGAAATTAAATGGGGCAAGATGTGCTTGCCATCTAGCAAACATTTGTTTAGAAACATCATGTTTAAAATCTTTATTAAACATAAATTTAGCAGCAGAACAATCTGTCCTAATGGTGAATTCTTGATTAAGTAAATCATCTTGAAATTTTAAAACACATTTAACAATTGCAAGAACTTCTTTAGCAACCGTAGCATAATTTCTTTGGGCTGCTTTCCATTTCCCTGAATGGAATCTAACTAAGAATTCTTGTTTATTTTTATCAATTTGTTTTAGTATTCCTCCAAATCCAATATCAGAGGCATCTGTTTCAATAATTTTCTTCCAATTTGGATTAGCAAGAGTTAAACATGGTCATGATTTTACCTTTTGTTTTACCTTTTGTTTAATTAACCTAACTGCTCTTGTATGTTCATTAGTCCATTCTGATGGATTCTTCTTAAGCCTATCATACAATATTGCTGTATCTTGGGCAAGGTTCTTATAGTAGGGGGCTATATAATTTAGACTGCCTAGAAATCTTTGTAGTTGAGTTTTGTCAGTAATTTTATCAGGGAATTTATCAGCGAATTCAATACTTCTATTGATGGGTATAATCTCTCCCTTTTCAATATGATGGCCAAGAAATCTGACTTTTGTTTGAAAAATGCTCATTTTTTATTTTGATAAAACCAAACCATTTTGGATAACTAAGGTTTTAAACATTTCTAAATGCTTAAAATGGTCCTCAATACTATTTGAGAACAGTAAGATATCATCAATATAAACAATGATAAAATTAGAGAATTGATTAAAAATATCATTCATAATATTTTGGAATTCTGAAGGAGCATTTTTTAGTCCAAATGGCATCACATTCCATTCATAATGTCCAAATGGGACTGTGAATGCTGTTTTGTATCTATCTAATTCATTTATTTGAATTTGCCAATATCCTGATTTCAAGTCAAATTTTGAGAAAATTATTGCCCTATGTAACCTGTCTAACAAGTTCTTTTTATTAGGAATCGGATACCTTATCCATTTTAAGACTTTATTAAGAGGTTTATAATTTATTACGAGTCTAGGTTTTCCTCTTTCTTTTTCTGCATGTTTGTTAACATAAAATGCAGTATATGACCATGGTGACTTTGAAGATCTAATTAGTTTTTTTCTCAATTAAAGAGTTAATTTCATTTTTACATAATTCTAAGTATTCACTATTCATTTGGCATGGTTTTGCCTTAGTGGGGATGTTTGCTTCTGAAAATTCACTTTCATAAGGAAGGTTAACAATATATTTTTTTCTATGCCAAAGTGCATTGGGATGTTATCACATATTTCTAGTTCAAATTTATTTTGGATCATTTTAATCTTCCCTTGTAATTTAGGATTTTTAAGTAATTCATTTATCTGTATTGAATTTATTTCTTCCTTAATAAAGCATATTTGGTTAGTTTTAGATATTATTAAATCTTTTATTTCATTTATAACCCTGTCTATTGGTTGGGTGATGAATTCAAATTTTATTATTTCATTATCATAGGTTCCCTATTACCCTTTTCATTAATATTTTTTATCGGAAAAATCTTCTTAAGGAAGGGTGTTCCAAGGATAATTTCATTAGTTAAATCTTTTATTAGCAAGAAGCTTGTTGGAATACATTTTTTATTATTACAT
This sequence comes from Sesamum indicum, assembly GCF_000512975.1. Classification (NCBI taxonomy): domain Eukaryota; kingdom Viridiplantae; phylum Streptophyta; class Magnoliopsida; order Lamiales; family Pedaliaceae; genus Sesamum; species Sesamum indicum. Next base: position 1,247 of record NW_011628158.1, on the reverse strand, counting down.
ATGTAAGCTTTTGGAATTTTAAAGCTTATATTTAGTTTTTGGCCATTGGCAGATGATAAAGAGTGGGTCGTTTTTTCAAAATACCTAGTAGGTATAAGGCCTTCTTTAAT
>NW_011628158.1:0-311 GCF_000512975.1 Sesamum indicum | reverse complement strand
TTTTTCTTCTTCTTGTAAATTAAGATTATTTATTTTCTTTTTCAGCCTTCTAGCTTTTTTGTTTCTGCATCTATTAGCAAGATGATCTGTTTCTCCACAAATATAGCATCTTCTTATTTTCTTTGTGGTATTATTCTTAGCCTTTCATTCATTTTTTCTAGCTAAGTCTTTTTCTTTATTTATTTCTTTTGTACCTTTTTTCCTTAAACCTTGAAGTTCTATTCCTAGAGATTTTTTATCTATCGGATGGTTTCATTTCCATCCCAAATTGGGCACAAAACTGTCCTAATTGGCTTTTCTCTGTCAAATTT
>NW_011628157.1:0-66775 GCF_000512975.1 Sesamum indicum | reverse complement strand
AACTAAATTTGGAACATTCTCAGAATTCCATGAAACTTGACCCAAACGTAGGTCTAGACCCATGTATTTGTATGGTAAACTTGCTAAGCGTAATAATAACTACAAGTTATTATGAAAGGGAAACAAACTTTCTTTATTAAAACCGTACAAAATAGCAAAATTTTGAACATTCTCAAAATTCCACGAAACTTGACCCAAATGTAGGTATAAACCCATGCATTTGTGTGGTAAATTTGCTAAGCGTAATACTAACTACAAGTTAGTACGAAAGGAAAACAAACTTTCTTTAATAAAATCGTGCAAAATATCTAAATTTTAAACGTTGTCAAAGCTCCAAGAAACTTTACCCAAACGTAGGTCGTGACCCATGCATTTGTGTGTTAAATTTGCTAAGCGTAATAATAACAACAAGTTAGTATGAAAAGGAAACAAACTTTCTTTAATAAAATCGTGCAAAACATCTAAATTTTGAACGTTGTCAAAGCTCCAAGAAACTTTACCCAAATGTAGGTCGTGACCCATGCATTTGTGTGGTAAATTTGCTAAGCGTAATAATAACTACAAGTTAGTACGAAAGGGAAGAAAACTTTCTTTAGTAAAACCGTGCAAAATAGCTAAATTTTGAACGTTCTTAGAACTGCACGAAACTTGACCCAAACGTAGATCTGGACCCATGCATTTGTGTGATAAATTTGCTAAACGTAATAATAACTACAAGTTAGTATGGAAGGGAAACAAACTTTTTTTAATAAAACAGAGCAAAACAACTAAATTTATGTCGTTCTCAGAATTCTACGAAACTTGACCCAAACGAAGGTCAAGACTCATGCATTTGTGTGGCACATTTGCTAAGAGTAATAATAAATACAAGTTGGGATAAAAGGGAAGCAAACCTTCTTTAATAAAACCGTGTGCAAAAGAGCTAAACTTCGTACATTCTCAGAATTTCACGAAACTTGACCCAAACGTTGGTCAGACCCATACATTCGTGTGATAAATTTTCTAAATGTAATAATAGCTACAAGTTAGTATGAAAGTGAAACAAAAACAGCAAAATCTTGAACGTTCTAAGAATATCCTGAAACTTGACACAAACATAGGTTTAGACCCATGCATTAGTGCGGCAAATTTGCTAAGCGTAATAATAACTACAAGTTAGTATTAAAGGAAAATAAACTTTCTTTAACAAAATAGTGCAAAACACCTAAATTTTGAATATTTTCAAAATACCACGAAACTTGACCCAAGCGTAGGTGTAAACCCATGCATTTGTGTGGTAAATTTTCTAAGCGTAATAATAACTACAAGTTAGTATGAAATGGAAATAAACTTTCTTTAATAAAACCATGCAAAACAACAAAATTTTGAACGTTCTCAAAATTCCACAAACTTGACACAAACATAGGTCTAGACCCATGCATTAGTGTGGTAAATTTGCTTAGTGTAATAATAACTACAAGTTAGTATGAAATTGAAACAAACTTTGTTTGATAAAACGATGTAAAACAGCTAAATTTTGAAAGTTCTCATAATTCCACGAAACTTGACCCAAGCGTAGGTCTAGACCCATGCATTTATGTGGTAAATTTGCTAAGTGTAATAATAACTACAAGTTAGTATGAAAGAAAAACAAAGTTTCTTTAATAAACCGTGCAAAACAACTAAATTTCGAACGTTTTCAGAATTCCACGAAGCTTGACCTAGATATAGGTTTAGACCCATGTATTTGTGTGGTAAACTTGCTAAGCGTAATAATAACTACAAGTTGTTATGAAAGGGAAACAAACTTTCTTTAATAAAACCGTGCAAAACAGCTAAACTTTGAACATTCTCATAATTTCATGAAACCTGACCCAAACGTAGGTCTAGACCCATGCATTTGTGTGGTAAATTTGCTGACGTAATAATAACTCCAAGTTAGTATGAAAGGGAAACAAACTTTCTTTAACAAAACCGTGCAAAACAACTAAATTTTCAATGATCTCAGAATTCCACGAAGCTTTATCCAAACGTAGGTGTAGACCCACGCATTTGTGTGGTAAATTTTCTAAGCGTAATAATAACTACAAGTTTGTATGAAAAGGAAGCAAACCTTCTTTAAAACAACTAAATTTTGAACATTCTCATAATTCCATGAAACTTGACCCAAACGTAGGTCTAGGCTCATGCATTTGTGTGGTAAATTTGATAAGCGTAATAATAACTACAAGTTACTATAAAAGAGAAACAAAAAGAGCTAAATATTAAACGTTCTAAGAATTCCACGAAACTTGACACAAACATAGGTCTAGACCATGCATTAGTGTGGTAAATTTGCTTAGCATAATAATAACTACAAGTTAGTAAGAGAGGAAAACAAACTTTCTTTAACAAAACCGTGCAGAACATCTCAATTTTGAACGTTATCAGAATTTCACGAAACTTGATCCAAGCGTAGGTCTAGACTCATGCATTTGTGTCGTAAATTTTTCAAGTGTAATAATAACTACAAGTTAGTATGAAAGGGAAATAAACTTTCTATTATAAAATCGTGCAAAACAGCTAAATTTTGAACGTTCTTAGAATTCCACGAACTTGACCCAAACGTAGGTCTAGGCCCTGGCATTTGTGTGATATATTTGTTAAGCGCAATAATAACTACAAGTTAGTATGAAAAGGAAACAAGCTTTCCTTAATAAAATCGTGCAAAACAGCTAAATTTTGAACGTTCTTAGAATTCCACGAACTTGACCCAAACGTAGGTCTAGACCCATGCATTTGTGTGGTAAATTTGCTAAGCGTAACAATAACTACAAGTTAGTATGAAAGGGAAACAAACTTTATTAAAACTGTGCAAAACAACTAAATTTTGAACGTTCTCAAAATTCCACGAAACTTGACCCAAACGCAGGTCTATACCCATGCATTTGTATGGTAAATTTTTTAAGCGTAATAATAACTACAAGTTAGTATGAAAGGCAAACAAACTTTATTTAATAAAACCGTACAAAACAGCTAAATTTTGAATGTTTTCAGAATTCCACGAAACTTGACCCAAACGCAGGTCTAGACCTATGCATTTGTATGGTAAATTTTCTAAGCGTAATAATGATAAACAAACTTCTTTTGATTAAAATTCCACGAAACTTGACCCAAACGTAAGTCTAGACCCACGCACTTGTGTGGTAAATTTGCTAAGCGTAATAATAACTACAAGTTAGTATGAAAGATAAACAAACTTCTTTTGATTAAAATTCCACGAAACTTGACCCAAACGTAAGTCTAGACCCACGCACTTGTGTGGTAAATTTGCTAAGCGTAATAATAACTACAAGTTAGTATGAAAGATAAACAAACTTCTTTTGATTAAAATTCCACGAAACTTGACCCAAACGTAAGTCTAGACCCACGCACTTGTGTGGTAAATTTGCTAAGCGTAATAATAACTACAAGTTAGTATGGAAGGGCAACAAACTTTCTTTAATAAAACTGTGCAAAACAGCTAAACCTTGAATGTTATCAGAACTCCACGAAACTTGACCCAAACGTGTGTCTAGACCCATGCATTTTCTGAAAGAAAAAAAATGTGTTTTCCACAATGTAGATGTCCTATTAACTTAATATTGATACACATGCATCTAATACCTCCAAATAAACTACAAAATCCATCTTTTTTCTCGCTGGATATTTTTGTCAAATCTAGTCAAAGATGCACATCATAATTCTGTTGGCATTAGTTTATTTTAAAATGATTAAGATTGCTTATATTCCGGTTTCCTTATCATGAATGATGTACTTAATGAATAAACAGTATACTGTTTTCCTTATTGTTAAGTGTGAGAAGTCACTGGTATTCACAGGTTACTTAGAAATATTTATACACTTATAAAAGAAAACCTTTTGTGGTACGAACTTTTGAATACCCAAATTTACCTTTCTTTTAAAAGAATAGTAATTTCAATTTCTCTATATTATCTCACTTCAATTTTTTTTTGTCTCACCCACTATTCCATTGTTTCTGTCTCATCTAAGTTCTCCATATTTATTTTTCTTACAAATTTCTATATTTTTATTAAATCTACAATTATAATATATTTTTTGTCACTCACCTCACCTTTATTTCCTCTAACATACTTTTTTCTTTCTCATTCTCTTAGCACGATTGTTTTCTTCACAATTTGTTTTCTCTCCATCTCAAATCATAATTCTTTTCTATATGGGGACTGCATGCAACGAAAACTAGTGCATATAAATAGCATTTGAACTATAATAGTAAATTTGTAGTATCAGGTTAATATAGCTACTTGATACAGTGAGAAATCACTATCATGCAGAAGTTACTCAAAGATATGAGTATAAGTAGATTTGGACCACAATAGTAAATTTGTAGTACCAGGTTAATATGGCTAATTGATACTTTTGGGTTATGTTCATTTCATGTAATTAATTTGTCATATGTGTCTCATTTCCTGATCATATTATGAAAATTATTTAAATTCTCTACTTTGTGCTAGTCTCGGTGCATATTACTATATGAATTCTCAGCTTACATGTGGTTTGCATTACTCCTGTTAGAGTGCTGTAAGAATTTAAATATGTACATAAATTGTCATCTTATATTCTGCATCTGTCAGTCTCTTGTTCGGGTATTAGAATCATGTGCGGGGAACACTCAATGCAACTCGCTGACCATGTTCCAGGACCTACTGGTCTTATCAAATCTATCTCCTGTACAGTTTGATCTTTGTGCTTTGTCTCTATTTTATCCCAATCCTCTTTATCCCATTCAGGTACTAGGAAAAAGAGAAACAGAGGAAGTTATCACCCTTAAGATGCATTTGTTTTCCTAAATGCATAATATGTCCAAGATTTCTTATCTTTTACATAGAGCGTGTTAACTCTGTTCGTCGATTATCATTATTTCCTTTCTTTTTTCTCAGATCGATGCTTTCAGACTATTTACCTACGCCGTCCTAAGGTTGACCCCTCTTGCTCTCTCCTCTGGAGTAAGTTTGTGGTCCTCTTCACGTAAAGGAAATACTGCTTGCAATACTTCAACTGGAGCTGTACTAGCGAATTCTGGTCTAGGATCAATATTACAATTCTCCTGATGCATCTGCCCTTAGAAGTCGCAGTTATCCTGTTGTGAGGCCTTTGCAGCATGCCAGGTGGTCCAAGGGGAAGGATGGTTTTCTTATTACTCATATTTGGGGTGCAGACGTTAATAATTTAGTGCCTACAAGCCCAACAATTTGGCTTAATCAAATAGAAGAGAAGATGTATCTATTAGCTTATCAGCATCGAGGCCTCAGTATGATGCTTCTGATTCTAGTGTCATCTGTCAATGGGGAACAAGGAATTGCTATGGTGAAGCAGCAAATTCTTGAAAATGTGAGTTTTGTTTATTCTTCTGATATTTGAAGAATTTGATTTCACATGAAGTTTCTGTTATAGCTGATTACTTGTCATGGATAATTTACGTTATCCCCAATTAACCAGTTGAGTTGATACTTTATCAATAGATTCATAGACCCCAATCACTTCTCCTTTTTAATTTGGTGCACGATAATTGGTTGTGGAAAATGGGCTGTAAATCCATTTAACAGGGCATTTTCATAATCACTACATATGTGGAACACGTAATTGTAATAGTATATGTGGTAACTAGGGGTCCTAGGTTCCATGTTTACAATCTCCTGAGTACTAGATTCCTGTAGTCTGTTACTGCTTGTTGATTTGGATTCTTCTTTTTTACCGTCACCTCTCTGCATGATAGTGCATTGCATCCACTCCTACTTGAGATCAACCTTTTGGTTGTCCTAAAAGGACACGTTCTACTCATTTTGCTTTAACAGTAGTCTTGCTTGATTTTCTACTATCTGTGTTTTCAACTTAGATACTTGTTGAAACATACCAGTAGTTTTCAAGTGCAAGGATGGGGGCAATGGCCTAACTACCAAAAACTATTAAGTTGTACAAGCTCTGTTCCTTAAATTGTGATATTGAATATGATTTGTCAACTTACCAAATGTACAATAAGAAGCTTTGTCATGCTCTGATGTGATTGTGTGGTTGTGTTGCTGATAAGTGCGCTGTCATATCTGAGCCTTTGTTTTCCTTAGTCACAGATCTTTTGGAAAATTGACTTTCTATGTAATTTAGTAATAATTTTTTTTTGTAATATTTTGCTTTCTCTTAGTCAATAAAAAGTTAATATGTATGTAGTGTTCTTTTGTCTTTTCTTAGATGATTTGATTTTCTGGTTATTTCAGGCGTCACTGAAGATGTTCAAAGTTGAAGAGAAGTTATCAAGAGGATGGGGTGCTGAAAATGCATATCATGTGAGTGGATATTGTTATTTGCTGATGGATGGTGATAGGTACATATCTAGGACTTCCCCCCGGAAAAGTAACAACTTTGACTAAGGTGATTCACATTTTTTTTGCTGCTCTTATTATGTAACTACTTTTATATGGCTCATATGTTGCTTAAGTAACTGCTAATTGCATTCATTTTTCTCACACTTTAGAGTATTTATCTGTGTGGTTAGCTGCACATGTATCTCTTTGTTTGTGGAAAATTGCAATTATAATATTATTAATCCTATTAAGACATTTGCATGATTTGAAACTGGATAAATGAGTGATTTGCCATGAAGACTTTGTCTTTAGAGTGTCATGGTCTCTAGAGAAGTCTTTGCAAGTTGAAGCTATGTTGATGGATATTAGTTCTTGAATTTGATGAGGTAGGAAAAGGTAGTGGACTGGAAAGAACCTGGTGAAGTGCTACCGTCACATTGTTGTCGGTAGAGATTGTGATGTGATTTTTAAATATACGCAACGTTGGTTCCACTGGAACTCCACTCACTTTCATGCTCCTGTGAAGTCCTAATGTAGTAATGGATGAGCAAAAATTATGCGCTGTCCACTTGCTGTTTATTGAAGTTATGGAAAGAACACTTGGTTTCTCTTTTACGATACTCTCCGAATACACAAACATCTCTTTCATTGATGTTTCAAAGACATGCTTGCGCCATCACACAGCTTATTTCTAATGCAAATAGCTGGAGCCAAATTGCTCTTTCCATGTAATTCCGATTAGGCATCCTTGTGAGGAAGAAAACTAAAGAGAAGAAAAAGTTAAGTGTTTGTTCTGCCTTTGGACAAAAACAAATGCAACATTTTGTGCCTATGTCCACTTCTATTGGGATAATGTGTCTTTTTTTGGCATAATTTAGAACCTTATTCTCATTTTCTTCTGCACTGCAACTTAGTCTGTAGTCCAAATGGTGGTAAAGTTGTTATGAATTTATACTTGTGCAGTTTACTGTGGGATGCTTTTGTGCTCATATTTGTCTAGCTTATAGGAGAAAGCCATGTTAATAATTTCTGGTTTCTATTATCTTCTGGTTCTATGATATTGGCCATGATCTTGGAATTTGGTTATTTCTGTATTATCATTTGCAAGCAGGAATCTTTAATTGCGTTTTCTAAGCTCCGAGAGGAAGTTTGACTCAGAAAAGAGTCGAGCTAAATGAGACAATTCAGGCTGTGAGAAAGATCTAGAACTGCCCATTAGAGCAAAGAACAATGCTTGGCTTATTGCTCGACTTACTAGAGGAAAGGGGCTTTATATGGTTCTTGAGAAAGCTAACAAAACCCTTCTCTATGCCTCTGATGCAGTCGAGAAGTTCAGTGACAGGTAACGATTCTGCTTCTGCATTAAAAAAACTAGTTAACATTGAATGTTCTCTGTCCAACAAAAGCTTTCAAATTGTTTGAATCAAGACAAAGAAATGGAAAACTAATATGAAGTTCGTTTGAAGGTGGATTTAGAGTAATCTACACATAATGTTCTCACAAAATTATTAGAAAAAATATTCATAGGAAGTCTAAGTCCAAGTAGAATGACTACTTTCCTCTCAACTCTACTTATTATTCTTGTGTCTTCTCTTGGTCACCAATGCTTATATGGAATACTTTGCATCAGCAAATACACATGAAAAAGTGGTAAAGTGCTAAATTGTTCTGAATGTAGTCATGCTGGATTCACTTCATAGTCTTTACTGATGAGCTTTTTAACATGTGTGCTGGATTAACATGTATAAGTAAAATTGGTTTGATTCCGTAATATAGACTAAATGCAAACTAATATAAAGCTACTCACTAATTGTTGCTACTGACCAAAAAGTTATGTGAAAAAGCTACTTAATTTGTTAATAACGAATTCATTTATATTTGCATGTAATGATTAAGCCTTTAATGTTAAAGCACAAATGGAAAAGAATTATTACCTTATTAATGTTTTTCATAAAATGGACCTGTCGTGTATCCTGGTTGTAATTACAACAATAGGTACTTTGTAAACTCAATTTCTTAAGCATTCAAGGAAATAAAATTTAAAGTCTGGGCTTTTCCCAATATGCTTTAACTATCATGGATTTTACAGGTATTGCAATGGTGTATTTTCCTTGGATTAGGCAACAGTTTAACTCCACTTCTTGAGGGGAAAGCAGAATTACTTGTACGTCAGCTATTTACATATTCCGCTTGTTATAGGGAAGACTCCATGTTCTGTAGACATTATATGTTGTATCAAGGAAATAGAAAGTAAGCCTAGAGAAACCTTGTGCTTATGTACAAGTGTATGTACATAGAAAATTTAGTGTTGTTACTTACCGCCAGACTTAGCACTTTGTATCAAATTGTTATGATTTGTCTTCCCATGCCATGACAATTTTCTAGGGATCTTTCGACATATGGGATCTGTAACATGGGGCCTTTCTTTAGTAAGAGATGAACATTTGGACGTACAACCAATAAAATTCACCTTTTTTTTAGGTTTCCTGATTTCGTGTTTCTTTATGGTTGTTTGCCTGGAAGAATTTGCTTCCCGTTTTGTGGCAGAAATAAACACTTTGGTTCCCATACTGTTACTTGTGAGCTGGGGACTATGGCTTATTTTCCTCAGAAGATGGTAAGGATTCTATATTCAGTGCAAGGTATTGCAAGAAGCTCCTTCAATGTTAATTTCCAATGAGGAGTAGTATGTATAATGTGGTTGATGTTTATGAGGGTTGTGTAAGTTTTCAAAAAGTAGGGGTAATTTGTGTAATGTTGTTGACGTTTTTAGGAGGTATATGAGTAATTTTTCAAAAGATAAAAATGGTTTGTAAAAGTAGACATTGGTCCCGGGATGTAGATGTAATTATCGTTATCTAATATATAGGACGATGTACAGTGTACACGTTTCTTTTTAATTTCATTTGGTTATTAGTAGAAATTTTTTGTTGCTTTTACTTGGAACTGGCCTTTCAACTCCAGCAACATTAAAGGTGGTGATGAGGTTGAGAGTAGGCAGAAATGAGTATTGAAGAAGTGACGGAAAGAAACATCTAGGCTGGATATAGCAAAAGTACATTGGTGAGGCCGGACAAGGAGTACTGCCGTGCAGATATTTCTTGAAAATGGTACTCAAAACAAACTCTTGTTCGGATGTGTTTTCCAAACTTCATTTTCAGGTCTGCACTATTTTGACAACTCCAATATTTGAAAATAGGGTAAATTACAATAAATTTTTTGAAATTTGATATTATTACAAGTACTTTTTTTATTCAATTTTGATGCTTGGAACCAGTTTTTTTCCCACATTGACAATGGCGCATCAATGAAGATAAAACTACTCTAAAAAGAAAGAATCAAATCTCAGTTGGTTGAGTCGTTTTAAAAAGAATTTATACTAACGAAAAAAACAAAGTCATTTCTTACTCACAGATGGTGGTTTGCAACACAATACTAAATTTTATAATATTAATCATTTATTTGTTTAAAAAAATTGTCCAAATCATTTCTTAATCGTGAATATTTTTATATTCATCGTTCACTTTAATATGCTTTTAATCATATATTGATTATTGCTTTAAAAATTTATAATGTATTTATTTGATTATATTAGTGTAAGGCCCAAATAATAGTTACATTAAATTGTTGGTATAAGCCCATTAGGCCTGCCTTTATTAAGTTGAGTATATTGGGCCTCCATATATAAGCTTGAGAGTGGCAATGTTTTTATTACCCGATATTTTTTTTTTCAATAGAAACAATCAATTACATTAGCAGAGCTCGAGAGATAATAGTTACAAAATAATTATTATGTAAATAGTCTTGTATATAATAAATAAGTTTTAAAATTATAAATAAAACTAAAATATATGAGCTAACAAATCACATTTCAATTTAATTTAATGTATTATCGAGAAAATTAAAAATTAGTGTTGAAGGGAGTTCTCCGAAGAGACAATGGATTATGGGGGTGTGTGACTTGAACTATTGATTGGTCTGTGTAGATATTTGTCTGCCACATTGGAATTAGTGGTGTTAAAAAAATATAGGATCACTTTTGTTTAAAATATAATTACAATTAATTTTTGAAATAAATTAGGGATATAATTGTATATTTAAAAATTGAGTCCGCTTTTCTTTTTTATATTGATACAAATTACAAATATCAATATTTATGAGATTTAGGAGTTGATCCTAAAACATCTATAGTGAATGGTGAATGTTTGGGCCTCAACCTTTCCAAGGATCGAACACTTCTTTGCACGGTGTTAAATGCTTAATAAACGGCTTGTTTGCCAATTTATTTTTAAGATTTGGTTAATTTACATTTTTCACCCACAAAATTACATTCAATAGCATTTTGTGCCCTCAACATGAAAATTTTGGCATTTTGCACCTCAAAAGTGTCATTAGCAAACTAAACATGTAAGGATTTTAAATTCGAATATCATTGTAAGTGTTTAATCTATTTATACAATAAGTAGTTATCTATATATGGTAATTGTGAGTTGATCATTAATAATTGTTGTTGGCTGTTACATAATATTATATGATTTAAACTTTAAAAAAAAGGAATTGTAACCTTCAACTCAATGTAATATTATATGATTTAAACTTAAAAAAACAAAAGAAGCTAATTTTCACTTCCCTCTAATGCTCAAATCAATGTAGTCTGAGTATGAAGTTAAATGGACATTCGAAAGTCAAGAAAGGTTCTATCTGTGATTACAAAAGGTTCACTATTTATATTAATAAGCCATTTGAATCAATCACACTCAAATGGGTTAAATGCAATTTACCACTTTGTGATATGTAAAATGAGTAAAATAAATCTTGTAAAAGAGAATTAGTAAATTATTCCCTGTATTTTGAAAAATATAACAAAACACGGGAAGTAATTTTGTTTTTGCTTTAATTTTTTTTTTCGCATGAAATTTTTTACTTATTTATCATATAACATGGGAGTAAAATGCATTTTTTCCCATTAAAATGATATGTAAGAACGATCATCAATTTATTTGCACACAAGCAGTTAGATGGGCAAAGGCCCGTCAATGGACGGGTATCACTCTACCTGGACCCGAAACAGACTCAAGTCCAAAAGGATTCATGGCAATGTTTTCATACGCTACTCATATCTTATCCTATAAAATACCCCTAGGGTCTTATCCAAATTATACCCAAAAGAATTGGATAGATTTTGGGTCTTATCAATTTCAGACCTATTTCTTCCTTTTTCTCTTTTACAATATGCTTAGAAAAATAAAAATTCTTAAATTTTAAATTTACATTCAATTCAAACAATATATATTACTAAATTAACTTATTAGTGGATTTTCATGATACGTCGATCGATAAAACAAAACTAATCACTTAAATTTCAATAGGTGCAAAGTGATCACCATTGAAATTTAAAGAATGATTTTGTCTAAATGATGGACCAATATTAATAAAATTTTAAATAAGAATCTTAAACTTATCCAAATAATGAATTGACAATATTAAGGGATAATTTCACTTTCCTTCATAAGATTTGGTGTAATTACACATAGAACCTTTGTAATTTTCATTACTTCCAACACCCTTGAGGTTTTTTTCGTCTACTAAGTAAGTCCCTCTATTAGCTAAAATTCATAGAATCCGCTGAAACTTAACAGAAAAATAGAATAAAAATCTATATATATCCCTGATTGACTTATTACTGATTTATTACAGGTCAAATAAATCTTTTAATGAATAAATTACCCTCATACATCTTCACACATTAATGCATGTGAGGAAATATATCTTGAAGGGAGTGGATCGGCCGTGAAGCGAGGCGGAAGCTTAGAAAATAAAAAAATACGATTCAATATACAATTAAATCCCGATCAAGGGTGTACCCATGATCCTTTCTCGGGCGTTCGGTGTACAAATAAAACAATGGCCATAGAAAACATAAGAAACCAAGAAGCATAAACATAAATGAAATTACCCATGAGATTCTGCTTTCGGATCAGTTCAAGGTGAGATCCCGATTTGGAGATCTTCCCAAGAATGACACCACCACTAACGAATTTAGAGATTTCGTGCTAGCAAAATCTCCATAGAAGTGCAAAGAATCAACAACGTTATTGATTAATATTTGATCCTTTGTTTCTCTTTCAATCTCTAAGATCTTGAGAGAGTTCGAAGAGGAAAAAGAAGAGAGAAATTCGTGTGGAATGTGTATATTGCAGCTTCTAGTCGGCTAGGGTAGATTATTAGGGTTATATACGTGATCTAGTCACAAGATACCAAGGAGTCTTTGCAAGACTCCTACAATCAACCCTAGCCAATTCAGCCAACATACATCTAAGGAGGGGTTTGACTCCTCCTTAAGCTAGCCAAGGTCTAACTAATGCCTTAGACTTGTATTTTAAAGGACCGAACTTGGTTAATTAAAATTGAGATCAAGCCTACGTCTAATGGACTATAAATCAAATATAGTTTAATTTATAAGCCTAACATTAAAATATCCTTTAATCCAATTAAAAGACCCAAGCCTTTTATTATCTCTCTTTCAATTTATAAATTGGGCCAAGCCTAATAAAATTAATCCAATGGTTAACTTAACCTAAAATTTTAATTAATTCAATTAATTAAATTTTAAGTTATCCACCCAATGGATTGGTCTAAATAAATGATCCAATCATTTTATTCTCTCTAAAAATTAATTTAATTTAATGAAATTAATCGGACTCTTTTGAAATTAATTCCATATGTTCCATTCTATGTTTGCAATATTGACAGATGCTTTTGCTGCTATGAGAATAGCAGAAAATAAGTTTATGTGTGTTTCAAGGTCCAGAATACTGCTAGTGAAGCTGCAGGTGCTACATGAGTGTGACTTACATAGGTACAGACCTTACAGTACCTTCAATATTTATTATAGTGCATTATATCCGCTAGAAAAGGAAAATTGAAAAGAAAACATATCATTTGAAAAGATAAAACAACTCTTAGTGACATATCAACTCAAGAATTGGTGCTGAAATACCGTCAGACTGATGTTCTTCTGAACAAACCCTCACTCTTGTTTCTCCTATTTCTTACCAATTCACTCACATTCTGACCATTATCGCTAGCTGAGTTCATCCTTGTCTCTTTCTCTATCCATCGACTCGAAGATGACTTTAGATATGTGACCGGTCACTAGATGGAACCCTAGAGGGTGAGTTACATGTAAGACAAAATAAACCTCACATTAGGGTAATTGTAATTTTTAATATAACATGGATGCATTTATAATTAACACAAACCTAGGGGGTTCGGATGTAATTTACCCTATTTATTATCCAATGGGTACATACTTCATAGAGATAGCTCACTGTGTCTTTGGTTTTTGACTTCCCCAGGGGACTCTTAAAACTTGCTCAGCAATTCTGTGATGAGCTTGGTGTTTTGGCCTCTTGTTTAAGTGGTGTAGACATGGAGTTAAAGATAGAAGCTAGTTTCCGTCATGCTCGGACATTGCTTTCTGCCAACCAGTATAGCCAGATTAAGAGAATCTTCCTGATATTTATGTTCCATAAAATAAATGAGAAATCTCGAATATTGCTTATTTTGGATTTTTGGTTGGTGCTTCATGTTATGATACCCATGTATACAATTGAATACTAATGTATAACTTCTTAGTTCAAACTCGAAAAATTCAGGAAATTGAGAAATTTTGGACTTTCTGCATTTGTATTTCCATCAGAACCCTGTTGAAGTATTCTCCCAACCTTTGCCTGCTCTGCCCCCACGCGACGTTGAAGGTTTAGTATTTTTATTCCTTTTTAATTTTTTTAATTATTTTATTGGTTGAGTGGATTTTTTTTTTTATAATTTTTTCATCCACATAGTCCAATTTCTTTACAAATTTTTATTTTTTTAAAGAAAAGAAAAAAAATACTATAAGGACATAATTGTTAATTTCATACATCCATCTAAAAATTGCATAATTTCATCAAACACTAGGGGATATTCATAGTTTTCAAATAATAAAAAAATATTTTCAATTATGTCAAATCTCAGAGGAGATCGTTTTAATTTATCCTCATTTTTTTGTTTGGTGGTAAATTGAAATCAAGGGGGGTAGAATGATTTAAAAATTTGAAAATTTAATTGTGCTTGAGTTTTAATTTGATTTTTTAGATTTTATTTAAAGAAACTAATTATAATTATATTATATAATTCAATCATCAATAATCAATACACATTCACCAATGTCAAAGTGAATGGGGTGAGCGAAAGACAGACGCACCAGATAAATAGTAATGTAAACAACAAAAAAATTGTGCATAGAACATTCATCCAACTGTACCACCTTACAATTCAACTAGTTAGAAAGTTTAGGCTATAGAGGAAGGCAGGTAGGAAGCTGCTCAGCTCACCACAAAAATATATATCTAACCAATAACTACTATTAAAATAGACCAACCTCCATACATTGGTGGTATTTGAATTATATTTTGGTTACGCAATATCAATTTTGACAACTAAGTTAGGGGAAAAGTGCAAACAACACCATTTTAATATCGCAAATGAACAAATTACCTCCCTATGGAAAGAAAAGAAATAGTAAATAACATCTCTGTATTTTTAAAAATACAGGAATTTACCATCTTGTGTTTTTACGGGGAGGTAAATTGCTATTATTTTTTTTAATGGAAAGAATAATTTGTTCATTTATAATATTACAGAAAGGTAAATTGTATTAAACCCCTAAATTAACCACCATCCGCATGATTCTTTATTTTTTTTTTCCCCAAAAATTCAAATTTGAAAATGTAGCTAAATATAATCAGAGTTCAAGTAATTTTGTTTTTTTATAATTTATCCTGTCCAATGCGAATAGTTTTATTTAATTATTTATTCTCCCTTTGTTCGTTTTTATTTATTCAAAATTATATTCAACTTTTATAATACTTTATTAGTCACAAATAACTTAAAAATTAAAAACCAAATTAGACACAATGTAGGGTGCAATTCTAGAACACATACCATTCCACCAAAATTAATATTTATCCTCGAAAGACTAGTTACTGATTTATTGCAAGTGGACTAAACTACCCTTATAACGATGAAGATATACATCTTCACATGCATTAAGGCGTAAAGATGTACGAGAGTGATTTAATCATAAAAATATTATTTGACTTGCAGTAAGTTTGTAATAAGTCAACTGGGGTTTAATATAGATTTTTTTCTGATTTTCTTTTTGTTAATATTAGCAAGTTTGGTGAATTTAGACTAACGGAAGGACTTATTTATTAGACAGAAGCAAACTTCAGGGGTGCAAGATGTAATTTCTCAAATTATAAAAAATTTACGTATAATTACACCAAATTTAAGGGGATGAGAGTGTAATTTATTCCTATTTTATTTTATTTTTAAAAAAATTGCTGTGGAATCTATCCGTGAATTCGACTCTTGGATAGAGTCCACGACACCTTTTTTTATCTGATTTTAGATTAATTAACAATATAATATTAATGAATTTGTTATAAATTATTTATTAAGCAATAATTATAGTAAATTAAATATGTATTAATCATAATTTTGTTATAAATATAAATATTAAGATACTTAATATTATATATTAGGTTGACGTGTCTTGATATGTTGACAAGCTATGTAATGTGTTCGTCTAGCTATATGATGATGTGTCTGGTTGAAATAAGTTTATTTTTTAACCTGTCAGTTCAGTAATGTAGGAGGTAAGCTTGTGGGCCTTATCTCCCTACTGATGGTTAGCTGGGCTCGTAGCCAACTGGGCTGATGTGCGTTGCTTGTAGGCTTAGTTCATGAAAAGTTTAGGGGGTATCACATACTTAATTGGTTATAATTATTGATTAATAAATAATTAAAATTAATAAATTAATATTTATATTATTATTTAATCTAAAATTAAAAAATTAAAAAAAGTGTAGTGGATAGTTTGAGTGTATTTTTTTTATAAAAAAAAAGAGTCGTGGACTCTATCCATGGATCAAAGTCGTTGATTGAGCAATTTTATTTTAAAAAATAAATAAATATGCAATTTATCCATGACTTATTTTGTTTTTGTTATAATTGAAAAAGTAGAATTGTTTATTTTATTTTTAATTATTTTAATAAAAAAGCCAGTATTGAAATATCTTTTTTTCGAACTTTTTTTATTTACGAATAAAAGTTTTGAAAAGTTGGAGGATAAATTCATTAAATATCTATGCGTGCACACAAAAACATATTTTAGCATAATTTAATAAAATTTATTTTTCATAAAGAACTCGTGTATGTTGGAATCAATAATCTATATAGAGAGAGAGAGTGTTGAAACAGATCAAAATGATGTAGGTAACAATTGAGAGGAAAATTGAGAGAGAATCCATGAGTTTATCGAAATTTGTGTTTTTAATAATGTGAAAATGAAGGGAAAATCCCTTTAAATACAGAGTCTAAACACCGCCATAGGCATAATTAATTCTCAGCTAATTCTAATTAATAAATTAATTAAAAACATAATAAACAACACTGCTAACAACTTGACTAACAAAATCGTAAGACAAAAAAAATGCGTAAAGAGGAAACACAAGTTTCCCAGTTGCTTCAAGTTGAGCTACCCCTTGTCCATCATCATAACGTTGTAACTGCAATCATCTGTAGGAGGTTTCATGGCTGTTTCTGCACGTGAATATTCAACAGCCCCCCACAAGTGGGACTGGGACAAGAGAAACCAGTCCCCCTAGTCCCAACTTGGATACTAATGAACTGAAAAGTTTAAGAGGAACTATCTTTGTAAAAACATCATCACTTCCAACATAGGAGGGTGCAATGAACCCTTCCTTGTAAGCATAGGAGGTGGCAGTCCAATTCAATATGTTTCGTACGCTCGTGAAAAACCAGGTTTGCCGTGATATGTAAGGCGGCTTTGTTGTCGCATAACAGGGAAATAGGAAAAGATAAAGAGATTACAAAACCAGTCAGAATATAAGAGACCTAGCGAAGTGCACATACAAGAGCAACCATGCTATGACATTCTGGCTCTGCTGTCCAACAGGAAACGGTTGACTGCTTCTTCTTTTTCCAGGATATAAGTGCTGGACCAAGAAAAATGCAGAAGCCAGTTAGGGAGTGTCTGGAGTCAGTGCACATTGCCCAATTAAAGTCACAATAACCACGTAGCTCAAAAGTGTTGGAGGAAGGAAGAAACAGACCCTGAGAAGGGCATTCTTTTAGATACTTGACGACATGAAGGGTGGTAGTCCAATGATCTTCACAAGGGTGGCTGAGAAATTGGCTTAGCTGCTAAACACAATAGGACATATTAGGTCTAGTGAAGTTCAAGTACAACAGCCTGGCAACAAGTTTGCGATATGCATTAGGACGTTACATTAAAGCACCACAATCAACTGCAAGTTTGAGCCCTTGAGGAAAGGGCGTAGGGACAACTTTGGAATGAAGTAAACCAGTGTTTTTGATGATATCATGGATGTATTTAGTTTGAAGCACAAAAGTGCCAAACGAACTATGAGTAATCTTGCGGCCAAGGAAGTAACGTGCATATCCCAAATCCTTAATGGTGAATAAGTCATGTAGATATTCCTTCACCGCATGAATATCAAATAAACAAGGACCAGACAATAATATGTCATCCACATAAATGAGTAGAGCCAGGAGACCAAACTTCGTGTGCTTGGGAAACAAACAATAATCATGTGTTGACTGTGTAAACCCATAGTCCTGAAGCTTTTGTGTAAACTCAATATTCCATTGACGTGAGACCTACTTTAAACCATACAGTGACCTTTCCAATTTACATACCATCTAGGAGCTACTGCATACCCTTCTTGCGGAGTCATGTAAACATCTTCATCATGATGCCCCTGCAGAAACATGTCATTTATTTCCAACTATTGAATAGGCCAACTATGGGCAGTAGTTATAGCAAAAAATATCTTTATAGTCACCGCTTTGGCCACCGGAGAAAAACTTTCAGTGTAGTCCACACCTTCTACCTGATTCAAATCTTTCGCAACCAAACACACCTTATACTAATTGATGCTACCATCAGCCCTCAACTTGACTTTGTACACCCATTTCCAGCCGTTTGCCTTCTTATCTGTAGGCAAGGGGGTTGATTGTTGTTTACGGTACGGTCCTGCTCCTTGGGCCTTTTTCCAACAAATGTACTCTTGCAGATATTCATTTTGGATGAGCCTCTCAGTCTCATTCTTTAGATGTCAGCACTCTTTAATGGTGTTGCCGTAATCATTATGAAAAGGACAGAATTTGTCAGACTTAGGATGTTGAGGCTGCTCTCTTCATGATCGGGGGCGAGCTAGCAAGCTCTTTTCTTCGACTACTATGAGGGCTTGGGTTATAGGAACCGTTAAGGGGGTGTAAACTGCACTGACCCTTTCGAAGGGTGCCTTCTTGTCCCGAAAATTAGTCCGAGGCTTCTTGAAGGGGGCCTCCTCCCGAACTTCTTTCCTCTTCTCCCCATGACTCTTTTTCTTGGCAGCTTAGGTGTACTCCATGTTGATATACTTTGCTGCATGGTCCAGGAGGGCGTCGAACTTGGAAATAGGTTTTTTAGCTAGGGATTTGAAGAAGTCTCCATCCAGGAGTCCTTGTGAGAAAGCACTAACCTTCACCTCTTGAGTGGTGGAGAGCATCTCCAAAGCTGCAGCATTGAATCTTTGCAGATACTCGTTCAATAGTTCATTGTCTTTTTAGCGTATGGCAAAAAGACTGAGATCCATCTTCCAAAACTTCCGATTGCTAGCGAATTAGTGCAGAAAAAGAGACTAGAATTCTTGAAAACTTCTTGTCGCTCCAACGGGTAATTGATTGAAACTTTCTTGTGCGCCTCTGGCGAAGATGGTGACAAAAACACAATAGTTGATTCCGTCCATGTACCTATGCAAAAGAACCACATTCTCAAAATGTGAGAGATGCTCTTGAGGGTCAGTCGTCCCATCATACTCAGCAATAGCGGGGGTATGACAATTCACTGGGAGTTCGTCCTCCACCACTATGTCGTGAAGGGAACACCCTGCTGCTCGTCTTTGGGGGCCGTACTATCTGGTGTTGTACATCTTAGAGACCCTTTTGGAGGCATTCCAGTTGTGCCACCATTGCCTGGGGACCTCCTAGGGAGCCACTGGAGGGAGCTCTTGTCTCTCAATCAGCTCTCAATCAGTGGGGTCCTGGATATAGGGATGTCTCCTTCCAGTAGGCCTCCTTCTACTCCTCTTCAGGGATGTTTACTTCTAAACAGGGGCTGAGCGGGCAGGAACCAGCACTATCATCTGCTCCCGAATTGCTGTTGCGACCACTTGTTGAATTGCACCCAACAAAGCTAGTAAAAGCTCTCCTTAAGTGGTGTTTCAAGAAGTGCTTCGTCTTGGAGGATTAACCAAAGGGTCCACTACTCTGGGGGTGGTATCGACGTGGCAAATCTCGCAGGTCCTCCTCCAATTGGGGCTGGGGAGGCTCCTACAACGACCTACAAAAGTTGATTGTTGTTGGGTATCTCTCACGGCCCTTTGCTTGTTAGGGTGGTTGGGGGTTTCCATGGTAACTCATGTATTTTACTCTAACTCCCACAAACGGTGCCAATTGATGTGTGCGATTTTAGCATGGTCCAATGCGGATCGAGAGTTGCAGCAAGAAGCGCAAAGCAGTTTTCAGATTCTAGAAGGTGTCTCCATTGGGGGATGCTGTCTGTATTTATAGAGAAGGCATCCCCCTTCGTGGGGACTCAACACCTTACCTGTATCCCGAGGAAAAGGGCAAGAAACCCATAGGTAAGGCACGATTCCATCTTATCCTTAGCTTGATCAACATGTTTTTGCTTGGGAGATGACTCCTACTCTATTAAGAGTTCTTCTAAGTCAAGAAGTCCTAAGCTTTGGGGGCGCCTCCCTTCTCCTAGGCTAGGCTTGGATGGTAAGCCCGTGGTATGGTAATCCTTAAACTAGGCTTCCCTCTTGGGCCGAGCTGGGTAGTCTTCCAACAAGCTGTCCTCATCATGGGCTAGTGTGCCTGATTTGGGGTTTGAATCTTCTCTTAGGCCAAGTGTTTTTGGGCCATACATATTAATATAGATATTTAAATTTGAATTTTATATACTTAATTGGTATTTTGATATTTAATTATTATATTCTATAAATAAAGACCTATAGCCCCTTGAATAGTGAGGCTGACCTCTGTCTCTTTTAAATAAGTTAAGTAAGAGGGAGAATTGTTTCAAGAAATTAGTACAAGATTTTGATTTCCTTCGCATTGCTTGGTTTATTAAAATGTAGTTTGGTTTATTTATTGGCCTAAAGAGCGTGGTATTGTGATTTGTGATTCTCACGTAGTTAATCATGGTGCTACAAGATCAAGTACGTACAAAGCCAGGAAATTAGTAGTCTATCCAATCACTGTCCACCCTCACCATGTGTCATGGGCGGACTCTTTTGTCTCGCAGTGAAATATATTTTTTGCCCGTGCGGTGTTTCAGGTTATACTCAACCTTCGACTACGCTTCGCACATCTACGAGTTTACCGACTGTCCGTCGCGTGTCTTCAATAATGAAGCTCGCTACCACGACATTTGAACGCATCCTTGTGCGGCACCGCGTTCCCATGCGCACGCCTATCCAAATTGCCCACGTTCGCCTAAGCTCTCAGCACGCACGCTTTAGCGTCTCTTAGCGACTGGTCCCAACTAGCTAGTCTGTCGTCATGCGTCTCGCCCAAAATCTCGAAACCTACCAATGCATTCCTCGATGGCAAGGAGCATCCTCGCTCCATCTCGGCATTACGGCGCTCCGCATGCGCCGATAATGCCCGTCTCATGCCCAATGCTCACTCGGTGCATCCTTGGAGCATGCCTTCTTCGTGGCCATCTTCTATGCCTCACCCGAGTAGGATTGCATCTTAAGTCTGAGGCCCATTTGTATGCCGACATCTTGCCTTGATCTAGCACGGTATGCCCGACACGTCTTCTTGCCTTTCAACTTCACAATTTGCCCACAGTGCTAGTTAAATAAAATCACATTTTCACCAGAAATAAGATCTAATCTATTTAATCACATAACCAATATCAACCCAAACCAAATGAGCACTTAAAATAGAAATTTTCAATGAATTTATAATTAGAATTGCAATATTTCTTTACATTTGAAAGATAAATCTAAATTTTTTATGAAAGAAAAAATAATTAAAGAAAATGCAAAAATATTATTACTGGTAAAAACCCCGCTCTCAACTGGTAAAAAATCCCGCTCTCAACTGGTAAAAATCCCCCACTCCCACTCCAACTGTAGAGACAAAGAAATACAATGGCCTCCCCCACCGATGAAAACCCTCAAAATCAGCTCTCTTCCTTTTCTTCTCACCTTCATTTTCGCTTTTGTTCTCGCCCAAAAATTACAGAGGAAACCCTTAAAACCATCGCAGATTTGCAGAGAGGGAGTGAAGGAGAAGAGGACCAATCTGGGGGGGTTTTTGTAGCCTCGATGAAGGAGAGACGATGGAGCGCCCGCAGGATGGCCGCGAACGTGAGGAGCAGCGGCGAAGGTAGCAGGAATAAGAGAAGGTAGTAAGTCTTCACACTTGGCAAATTCTTTGTTTCTGTTTAACCTTATCTTTGGTTTGAGGAGATTAGTTGGTAGATATATCATTTCAATTGGATGTCCGACATTTATGCATCTCTACGTTTTGTGGTTTATGTCAAGATTTTATACGTAGGTCTAGCATGTGGTTGTATGCAATTCACGCTGGTCGGTTCCTTTGGAAGTTTGTGTGCACTTCAGACATAAAAGTTTGAATATAAATATCATTAATTGATATGTCCAATTGAACAAATGTACATGGTGTGTAATTGGGTGAAGCTTAGATGGACATGATTTTGAGTTGGAGAAGAGAAGATTGTGGTGTTTGAAAAACTTGCTTGGTTGAGCTGCGAGAGGATAGTGGTGATTGGGAAAGCAGATTCCTAAATGTATGCAGGTAGGAGGAAAGGATCTTGGATGACCTATAATTTAATATGGTAATCCTGTCACCCAACTCTGTTACAGGCCATTTTAAATAATGGAGATTCGAGTAACATGATTCCAGAACAGGGAATTTATATTTTACTAGAACTGCATACCACAACCATCATTTTATGTCAAAGTTCTGCATCCAGCAGTATTTCTCTGAGGGTGTCAATCACCATTTCTCATGTCATTTAATCGATATGTGTTGCCTGTTTTGGCGGAGACATTTTTGAGTTTAGACAATCTCTTCTTAATTGTCTGGATAATTACCATGTTTTTCACATTATCATTCTTGTATATTACTAAGTCAAATGGTCCCATAAACTAATTTATTTCTATGGTCATTCTTCGTTTTCTGATTCTCTGCAGTTCATCAAATGAAATCCGTGATTTAATAAAGAATGAAAAGCTTCAGAAAGTTATATACAAGATTGATTGCTCTGCGGATCCTAATAATGTAAGTCTGATTACTGCTGCTTCGCTCACTTATATGTATTTCTGGATTTAATCTTATCACTGCAGAATTTGTCTTCAGAAATAGTACATGTATATCCACTTGCAAATTACTATAGTGAATCTATGATGTATCCTTCTACTTTGGTAGGAGCTTGATAAATCCATGGAGGAGGAATCTGTTCAACCTCATCTTTGGTTTGAGGATTAGTTGGTAGATATATCATTTCATTAGGTCTTTGGAATACCTCATTATCAAGTAATTATGCAAACTAAATTCTGGATTTTATATGATCTATTCAGATCCAGGTGAAGAAAATTTGGTGAGGCAAAGTGTTGAAAAGTTATATGTGCACTCATTGTGTTCTCTTTCTTTCTTCATATTGCCCTTCAAAATGAATAAAGACTATTAAGGAGTAGAAAGAACATATATGGAATATGGATTGCTTTCTACATTTTGTGCATGCTCGCTTTTATGATTTGCTTAGGCACGTTTCTATGTGGCCCCTTGACATTTGAAATTGGTGTTCTCTCCACTATTCATTTCTAGTTGCATTTTCAGGCAAACAATATCTCTGGATCTTTCTCCAGTTGCTTCTGTAGGAGTTCATTGCCAAAATTCTATTATTTATATCTTTTTTAATTCATTTGTTTTTGCAACTTGCTCAGGATTTCTGACCTTGACATATCAATATCCTTCTTTTATCGTTGTTTTTGTTTCTTTATCTACACCTTGTAGTGGTGACTTCATGATTTAATGCTTGAGTAAGGTTTGACCTGACCTATTCTGTGATTTTGTGTAAAGTATGGCGATTATCATAATAAAGCATAACAAAACTCAAAGGTCTTGTTTAAAAGTCTCTCGCTTTTCTTTTGTTTGTCTGTTGTTTGGGGTGTGTGTGTTTATATTTCATATTCTTCTTAGTAATATGATGGCCTTCTAACTTATCTTTTTTAAGCATTACATTGGTGATTTATCTTTTACATGCATACATGTTGCCATGTCTATGCATTTGATAGTTGGTTTGTATTTGAATGTTCTTCGACTAAATATGTGAGCAAGCTTGTGGACTTGTATAAGGGAAGTTCGGAGGAATGGTCGCAGAAGGCGATAGAGCTTGAGGGAATCATCAAGGCTTTAGAAGTAAACCTTGTTTGTAATTTATTTATTCAAATTCCCCAATGACTGAATGACACGCAATACAATAATTCCTCTTATGAACATATAGTAGTTTAAGTTGAGGACCTTATCTATTTGTCTTCATGCATGGTAGCTACCAAGGGAATATGTATGAGGTGGCAACGAGGAGGAATGATACAGCTGTGTTGGTGGCTGGGACTTTGGAAACAACGAAACAGATGATGATTAAAGAAAGTAAAAAAGTCTTTGCAAAGTGATAATGGTGGTAAAAAGTTTTCTTGGCTTCCACTTTTCATTTTATTCATTAGACATGTTTTCTTTTATGTGCATGTATTGTTATCTTGAAATCTTGATATCTTGATATTCATCATTTGTACCATAGTGCCAAGGTACTTTTCTTTAGATCTAGCAAGTTTGTTCTTTTGAAAAATATTCCTTGGATGGTTTTTCAGTGGTTTTCTAATTGATTTACTATTGTGGTTGTATCTTATCCTTTTTTGTTTATATGTACTTCAGTGTGATCTCATCCAAGTAAACAATATGTCTTGCCCTTTATGGTATACCAAGTTTTGTGAGACATATTTGATTGTCGGAATGTCAATATGTTTGTTTAGCATTTTGGGGTTAGACTCTTGGTTCAATTAAAATAACATGGAAGTACTCATCCAATTTTCATTTGAAGGACCCAACAAACTATTTCAAATGTAAAGAATTCCACCATTTTAAGTTTTTATTTGTCTTCTATTATATTATCAAACTACTACTTTATTTTTTGAGTTTATCGAGAATGATAGTTGGTAATTTGACGAATAAATGTGAGTTAGGAAGCATAAGATTGAGACATGAATGTGCACTTACAGTATGTGATTGTTGCTTTGAGTAAATGTGGAGTAGTTGAAGCCTAATTTCATGCATTTTGAATTGCTTTGAAATAGAGTTGGAATGTCTCTGCTTCCACTCAATCATAGGAGTTATTGTGAAATCATATTTACTTGCCAAAATGCCACCGGATTGATCCTTATATGCTTAATATGGGACATGCATCATTTTGAAAAATTTAAAGGCCCTCCCCCTTACCATGAAGAAAAAAAAAAAAAAAAGGAAGAAAGAATAGCAAGAAAAAAGAAGACTACATCTAGTCCACTGGTTTAGGTCACTTAGTAACTGGGTAACTTCATCACAAATATTGTTATTCACGTAAAACGGTGACTAGATCCATGAGTATACGAAGCACTTTAGGTAAAACGTTTTTTGGTTGAGTAACCAGGTGCCTTCACCACAAGTGTTGTCATCCGCGTCAAAAGACCGAAATACGATGTTTTTGGGTTGAGTAACCGGGTGCCTTCACCACAAGTGTTGTCATTAGCGTCAAAAGACTAAAGTACGGCCTAAAGAACATAAGTCACGGGCAAAAATAAAGAAAAAAAGAAAGGAAATAAAAGCCGTGACAATAGAAGGGGAAGAAAAAAGGAAAAAAAAAATTATTAGTGGCCAAAGAAAAGAAAGAACAAAAGTCGTCCCAACTTAGACAGCAAGTAAAATTATTAATTTTTAAAAAAAGGTAGAAAGGGGTATATGCAAGCATTATTCACACAAATGAATAATATGATTCCACGAATTTTTACTCAATCAGTATATAAAATTACACATCTTAATTGAAATATATCACTTGCATAAATTTATTTCATTTAATAAAATTATTCTTTTAATTTTAAATTTTTATTTATTATATTTAAATTTTTACCTAATGGTGGAAGAGTGTCAAAGTAATATTTATGAAACGAACAATATCACCTCATATATTTCTATATATTTTTACTAAATTTAAAATTATTTTATTAATCTTATTGAATCTGTGTGTATCTCTTAAAATTAAAATATTAAATAATTTAATTAATTAATTAATAAAATAGTTAAATCAATAAACATAAAGTATAAAAGATAAAAAAAATTCAAATTAAAAGATTAATTTTTTATTTTTATTTATAACCACTATTATAATTATAATTGTTTATTAATTTTTTATTGAATTTGTAAATAATAATTAATAATTGAAATATTAAATTATTTAATTAATAGTAATAAAAATTAGTTGCTATGTTAAAAAGTTACTATAAATTTTTCAAAATTAAAAGATTAACTTTTTGTTTTTTTATCAATTATACTAATTTAAATTAACTTTTTTATTTTATAATGGAAATTCTAAATTATTTAATTAATAGATTATAAAAATTAGATTATCACACTTGCATAAATTATTTCAAATTTATAAATTAATCATTTATTTTTTTAATTATATTTATAAGTAAATATTTAATGACAAAAGGTAGAGGGGGTGTGAAAATATAATGAATAGTAAGACCTCATTAAATTAAAAATTACCAAGTATAAATCATTAAATTTTTAAATTAAAAGATTAATTTTTCAATTTCTATTTATAGTTAAATTGGCCACCAACATGACTGATTGTTCGTCACCATCTTCATTCGTCTTCTCTTTCTTTCCTTTTATCTTTTTTTAACATAATTCGATTTTTTGACATGGTTAACCGACTTGATTGGATTTTAATAAATTTTAATTAATTTATTATTTTTTATAGAATTTTTATATTAAATTACATATTTAATTAAGGGGCAAAAAATATCACCTCATATATTTTTATATTATTTTTACCAAATCTAAATTATTTATTAATCTTCTTCTTGAATCTGTGTGTAATTTACCCCTCTTAAAATTAAAATATTAAATTATTAAACATATTTAATTAAGGGGCAAAAAATATCACCTCATATATTTTTATATTATTTTTACCAAATCTAAATTATTTATTAATCTTCTTCTTGAATCTGTGTGTAATTTACCCCTCTTAAAATTAGAATATTAAATTATTAATTAATAAATTAAAAAAATAGTTAAATTAAAAAATTGTCAAGTAAAATTATAAATCTTTTATTTATATTTATAACTTAATGTTTAAAAGATTAATTTTTTATTTTTTTATTATTTATACTAATTTAAATTCTCATTATTAATTTATAAATAAAAACAAAAATTTATAAATTCATGTAAAATTTTCAATTGAAATTTTCAACTATTGGTAAATTTTACAATTTAATAACAATTTTTTATTAATAGATTAAATAAAAATTTATTTAAAATTTTAATAACAAATTAATAAAATAATTTAAATTATAATTCGTATTTTGATAAAAAAAAATCTATTATTCATTCCCATAAATACACCCCCTTCCTAATAAGTATTTAATTTAATACATGTGATCATTCTATAATTTAAATTAACTCCATATTTATACAGACTCAATAAAAATTTAAATTAGGATAAATAATATATATTTATAAATGATAATATTATGTTCTTTAAATCAAAACAACACAATAACAATCCATTTATAAATAAATGCATTTATACTAAATTGTTGTTATTAGATAACTACAATAGTAATAAATATTTTATTTTGATTATGAAGAATTGAGGATTAAGGAACCGAGTAGACAAAGCGTAAAATTAAAATATATGCATTTCTCAAAGCTCCCCATGCATAATTCATTCCCATAAATATGCCCCATCTATCTTATAAATATTTAGTTATAAAAAAATAATATAATTACTAATTTTATTTTAAATAATTAATACACTGTCTTCATTCCCTGCCAAGTATTATTACGTGGCTACAAGGCTGTTGTTAAAAAGTGGTAAAATCGAGAAGCTTCAAGCTCAGTCCAAGCTCGCAAAGCATAGTGTATACCGCAAGAACATATTAATTCTCAATTTACATGAATTTTAATTAACAAGGCATGTATCAGAATGAGTTATAAAAGGCAAGGCAAGTCACTTTTTTTCGGATGTCATTCCAATTATGAGAAACAAGGCGAGTCACTTTTTCCAAGATGTCGGTTCAATTATGAGTTATAGAAGCCTATTTTGGAAGGTGCCTGCCAAATGGCAGAGCCCATGGTCTCTCTCCAGGTCGAAAGATTCTAACGTACAGCCTAAGAAACAGCACAATCAATGCTAGATGAGTTTTTAACATCTATACAATCATCCAAGCACATCAATTCCAGTTCCACTGATAAAGAGGAACATTAACATTTTCATCATTTTGCTAAATCTAAACAGTATCTCTTTCTACAGAGAAGTGAATTTAAGCAATTAAGCTTAACTCCACATCAGTGTTTGGGATGAAAATAATGCTTGTTAGCTGACTCTCAAATTGACAAAGAAGAAAAGTAATATTTTATACCTAAAAGCTTCTCTTGATCCATAGTGAAATATTTATTAGCAACACAAATAAAGAGGCATACAACATACATGTTATGTCCGTACTATACATTAAGCCACAAAGAACTGAATTGACTCTTAGAACTTATAATTGTGATGTGTCAACTCTCACCTACCTCACACTCCCATCTTATAAGAGTTGTTTTGTTATCATCTGTATATGTGAAAAATATATTAACTATCTACTCCAGGAAGTAGAATCATCATAAGGCAATGCCATTTCAAAAAATGCTGGAGGCCCATATGTTCACATACTTGTAGAGATGTTCAGTTAACACTCGAAAAGCAAAATCGCAAATTAGAAACTGCAAACAAGATATTTGTGTAGAGAGAAGAAGAAACATACTGACCCTTATAACAAAATGCATAAAGGAGCTATTAAACAAAAATAAAAGGGTTACCTCCATTTTGATACTGGAACTAACTCTGAGTAGATCAATCAGCGCAACAAAAGCATTTAACTTTTCTTCCATGCTGAAATCTGGATATTCACTCTCCATTAGGCCTAACAACCACACTTCTCCTGGATTGCTCTCATCAACTTGATTGTACACTCAGCACTTTTGTGTTAGATTTACTAGCGTCAATTTTTTATGGACTGCAAACCAAAAACTCATACTCAGAATCATTTGCATCGTTCCACCAAGACTTCAGAAATGTCATCCATGCTCCAAAAGTCTACAGGATCACATAGAAAATTATAGCATCCTTTGGCAGCAGCACAAATGCATAATAGAGACCAAGATGAAGATCTTTTCTAGAGCTAAAGTGATCAAATTCTCTAGGTCACGGAGTGTATCCACGAGGTTCAACTCAAAAATTCATGGCAAAAGAATACTCCCAACAAGTAAAAGCCAATACTATCTAAAATTGCTAGTTGGTTCCCAATAAATGTAAGCTAACAATTAACATAGAAACCACAAACTCACCAATGAAGATTTTGCCAACTTTTTCGTCCCACTATTTCCTTGTGTTGTTCTCCCTTCAATTTAGAGGACTTAGGCCATACTTCTCCAAAAGATTGACTCCCTAGAAAACAAAACAAGGAGGATTAACAAATATTCCACAAGAAAATTCGACTATGATGATGTCTTGGTTAATGTTATTATGGCAGACAAAGTTTCTACCAGCAGTCGTTCTCGCTAAACTGGGAAAAGCAAATAAACATGTAGTACTTTAATAGTATAACAAAAGAATAAACGAAAAGGGTAAACAATTGGTGCCCTTTGGTTCAACATATTTTAACTGAAAGTACTACCTTATCTTGTCCTCAAGCAAAAGTCTCCACCATAGGAATGTCTTGCCACTACTGCCATAATCACATGGATCACAGGGGATGCTACAGTCTCAGCACTCCTAGAAAGTGGAACATGGGCTTGGCCAGCAACAACTGCATGATACTCTGACTTTCTTTCGCTCAGTGCTCGACTCAGATGAAGAATCATATTCGAGGTTTTGACCCAACACACATGCTTTGGCACATAGAACGAATCTGATCTGCAGGTATTGGCATATCAGAAGGACCATGTTTCTTTCTTACCAAACCTGCAAATGATCACACCAAAGTATAAATCATAAGTTACTGTCATATTTTCAACATAAATAGATTAAAAAAGAAAAGAACACTACAAGTTCTCCATGCACTACATCCAAAAGTGAATGTTGCACCAGAAAATCACCATGAGCAAACTAGGCTTACCAATACTAATATTCTGCAAAGAGAATGTATAATTAGACTTTGGAGCTTAGTTACTCAAACCAAGAGTCATTTAGTTGCTCACACCACAAACTTTGAAGCTTTGGGATGGTTGCATAGCCAACACTTCATTTTCAGCATATGGGCATACAACAGTCATAGAATTTCTATGAAAAGTAGAAGAGTAGTTAATACTTGTTACATGAGATAAACCTAATCCTGACACCATGGATGCAGCACTACCACATTTGCCCAAGCAAATATTCATTGAAATATGAACTTCGAATTAGTTAAGGAAAAGTAGCCAATATGTTACAAGAAAAGGAAGGCCTATACAATGATAAATTTTCAATAGACCATTTTCTGAGTAAAACAGGGAGAAAATACCTAAACCAAGGTTTATGTTGGGAGACTTTGCATGTCTGATGTGATCGTGGTCATCATCACTAGCACCCCAATAATTAAATGTGCTGCTATCGGCTAATAATAGATAATGAGCAGTTGCTTCAATAGCAGCACAAGCAAAACACAAAATCCCACAAATGGCAAATGAAAATAGTCCTTGCTCATGTTCAGAACCTCTCTTTGTTTCAGTATATACCAGCCATGCTTAAGGAGCCATAGAAGGAATCTCACTGCACATCAATGAAACTTCATCACCAACATTATAGCATGCAATTTTGAACTCAAGATCAGGAGTGCAAATTCGATTTCTATCCTCATACTGTCATACATTTATACATTATTTTCATCTCATGAATCCATTCATCTGAAATAAATAAAATAACTACATATTACAAGCATGTAAATATATATATGGAATTAATATCTTTACTAATTATAAATACTAGTTTAGTTAGCATATTCTAAACTAAACCATAGACTATAATTAAACAAATTTTTAAGTAGAAAGTAACTGTAAAGAAAATATCAGGAACAATAAAAGAACATAAAAGTAGTATATAAAGGGGCACAAGACGACACACAACATTAATCATAAGACATGCTAGCTTTGAACAAAAATCCACTCATCATAATAACACAAGAGTTAAACCACACTCCTCAACTTCCATCTGTGACGTGTAAAAAACTAATCACCTACCTTACACACCCACTCCCATCCTCTAGGAAATTGGGGTAACTTAACATAATTAAAGTATGCAATAAAATCTTTCCCAATCACTCGAATAAGCATGCATAGGAGCTTTTTAATATATTTTATTCCCCCACACCGAAACCATGACTACCCTCAAGCATGTCTCAATTCAAATACACAAATTATCCAAGTAGCAATTCTCAAATTTCCTTTCTTGTCACTCAAGTATATCCCCTATACTAATAAGACTTAATAGTATAAGAAGAGCCAGCAATATTGAGACAAGCACTTGCAGTACAACATACAATATTCAACACACAAGTATCCCATTGACTTCATCAAAATAAAATGAAACAAGTCTCAACACTCTCACAAAGGTATCATTGTAATCACTCCACTCATAAAGTGTTTAAGAATTTGGGTTCCACTAAAATCAATACATAGAATGCCATTACCATAGGCTTGCTTGTGAATCAAATCTCCTCCACCAACGAAATGAAAATTAATACATGAATCAAAGGGTCTTCCCAAGGGTTGTAAGGGGGCTTAGGACAAGGTGTGGCAAAAGATAGGCCGAATTGTAGCTTATGAATTCAAAGGAGCGACGCGGGCCTAGTTGCTTCTCCTTCCAACTTCATTGCCATTCAACTCGATTCAAGTAATTTGAACAATCAAACACCTCCAATTTTTTCATTTTCTTCTTCTGTTTCTCTTTCTTTTTTTTTTCTCAATCTTTTCTTTCATTTTTTCTCAATCATTTCTTCTTTCCTTTCTTTTTTTCTTTTTTTTTTCCTCAATATTTTCTTCTTTCCTTTCTTTTTTTCTTCTTTTTATTCTTCTTCCTCTTCTCCTTTTTCTTCGTCTCTTTGTTCTTTCTGTTTCATCATTTGTTTTTCATTTCCTTGTTCCGTTTCTTTTTTTCTTTTCCTTAGGGATAGCAGTGCATCCCTTGTTATTCACTCATTTTCATGTCAATTTATAAGAAATCAAGCGAACACCACACCCTTGAATGGGTTCAAAAATGACTTTAGGAAATAACCAAAAAATGGGATAATTCAGCTTATTACGTGGTTTAACCGAGAAAGAAAAGCCAAGGCTCAAATGAGTTTTTCTATTGGTGAATTCAAGGTAGGCTCTTTTGAGGTAATGGGGTATTCCTAAGTGCCCTTATCACTTTCACGCACCAATCTTACAAGAATGTGAACTCAAAATGTATTACACAAGCAAGTTCTAGAATGGACACACTAAGTTTGATGCCCTCGATCAAAAGAAATGTAGCACTGTTTAAATGAAAGTGCTTTGGTCCAAAAGCTCACACAAAGGCTTTTGTGTTGATTCTTGAACATTGTTCATTTGATGCAGTCAATGGAACACACTTCACACAATTTTTTTTTTATATGCCACTAGTGCTAGTCTCCCCTACTTATCTCGACTTATACCAAAAATTTCTATTAATCTAAGGGATAACACAAGACAACAATCAGAAAATTCAAGTGCTACCACAAGATAATTCGCATATCTTTCTCAAGACACTAACTTTCTTCACAAGTTTCGGTGTTCACTAAAAATTGTCAAACCCCAAATAAAAATTTTTTAATGCCCACACATCCACATTCCAACACATTAATTCCCGACTAATCTAATTCAATTGTCACATTGAATATTGGGCTCCAATCTCTTGTTACTTTATTACAAGAAAGATTGTTTGGCAAGTCACTCTAATCCAATAGGAGTAATATGTCATCATACATAGAGCATAAGGAATAATAAATCAAAGTCTTGGAAGTTCCAAGTAATATCTTCCTTTATTTTTCTGAAACAAGTCTTTCATAATTAAGTTCTACAGAGACTTGCACCTAATTCAATTGAGCTAAAACAAACATAACAAAGATAAATTTAAGCATAAATCTTACCTTGTGGTCGAGAACATCGGTCAGGAACTCAATCATCGACTTGCAAATAGTGTGGCAGAGTGTTATGCACCTAAATATAATAGAAGGAATGAAAAAATCTCTAACAAGCCATTTAAAAAGAAACGGAAAAAAGAAGAAAAAGATTTTTCAGACTAGCAGATGCATATACAAGCATAGTAAACAGACTTTCATCGACACATTGGAGAATATTGATAGAAAGTTCTAAACATACACGAAATTGTTGCCACCCTTCTTATAAATTTTCCACCCGTTGGAAGGTGAACTAGCGTACAGGAACTGGACATACTTGTATAAAATCCTTTAGGCACATAAAGATGATTAAAATAAGGTAATCATCCAAAGTTTTCATCCCATGTCAATCATAAATAACCTTGAGGTTGTTCGCATAAATAAGAATGCATAGAAACATTAAAATATATCTTATTAGACTCCCCCCACACCGAAACCATGCTTGCCCTCAAGCATGTACCACTCCAAATATACGAATTATCCAAGTAGCAATTCTCAAATTTCCTTTCATGTCAGTCAAGCATATCCCTTAAACTACTAGGACTTAATAGTTTAAGAAAAGATAAGCAATATTGAGAATAAGCACTAGTAACGGTGTAGCACAACATTCAATATACAGATATCCCATTGACTTTATCAAAAATAAAATGAAACAAGTCTCAACACTCTCAGAAGGGTAATCACTCAAAGTGTTTAAGAATTTGGAATTGACTTTATCAAAATCAAATTAAACAAGTCTCAAAACTCTCAGAAGGATGACACAATAATCACTCAATATGTTTAAGAATTTTGATTCCACTCAAATCAATTAATAGAATGTCATTACCATAGGCTTGCTTGTGAATCAAATCTCCACCATCATGAAATAAGAATTAATGCATGAATCAAAGGGTCTTTCATGGGTTGTAATGGGGTTTAGGAAAAGGTGTGACAAAGAATAGGTCGATTATGAAGTCAATGGCTGAAGTCAAAGGAGCGATGTTAACCTAGTTGCTTATACTTCCGAGCTCATTTTCCTTCAACTCAATTCAAGTGCTTTGAACAATCAAACTGCTGAATTTTTTTTTCCTCTTAATCTTTCCTCTTTCTTTTCTTTTTTTCCCTTTTTTTTTTCCTTTTTTTCCTTTCTATTTCATCATTTTTCTCATCTTTTTTTCTTTTCTTCTCTTTTTTGTTCCATTTCCTCATCTCTTTTTTTTCCTTTTGCTTGGGACTAGCAATGCATCGTTGGGTGCAACTTGAATCATTACATTCACTTGTTTTCATGTCAATTTATAAGCAACCAAGCGAACACCACGCCCTTGAATGGGTTCAAAAATGACTTTAGGAAATGACCAAAAAAGGGATAATTCAGCTTATAAACCGAGAAAAGAAAAGCCAAGGCTCAAATGAGTTTTTCTATTGGTGAATTCAAGGTAGGCTTTTTTCAGGTCAATGGGTTATTCCTAAATGCCCTTATCACTTTCATACACCAATTTTACAAGAATGTGGTCTCAAAATGTATTACACAAGCAAGTTTTAGAATGACATACTACATTTGATGCCCTCAATCAAAAGAAATGAAGGAGCACTATTTAAATGGAAGTGCTTTGGTTCAAAAGCTCACACAAAGGGCTTTTGTGTTGATTCTTGAACATTGTTCATTTGATGCAGTCAATGGAATGTAGTTCAC
Organism: Sesamum indicum; assembly: GCF_000512975.1. Classification (NCBI taxonomy): domain Eukaryota; kingdom Viridiplantae; phylum Streptophyta; class Magnoliopsida; order Lamiales; family Pedaliaceae; genus Sesamum; species Sesamum indicum. Next base: position 32,135 of record NW_011628157.1, on the reverse strand, counting down.
ACCATTTTTTTTTTGTTTCTTTTGTATGCCACTAGTGCTAATTTCTCCTACTTATCTCGACTTATACCAAAAATTCCTGTTAATCTAAGGGATATTACAAGCAACAATCTGAAAATTCGAATGCTACCATGGGATAATTCAGATATTTTTCTCAAGACACTATTTGTTTCACAAGTTTTGGTGTTCAATAAAAATGTCAACCCCCAAGTAAAAATTTTGAATCCCCACACATCTACGTTCCAAATATTAATTCAAATTTCAACAACACAACCAATTTCGCAAGAATCGTGCCACAATGATTATCAAACCACCTCCCAGAAAATCAATCACAAAAGCACAAAGCACAACATTGAACATACCCCCGCTCCCAAGAATATACATTGTCCTCAACATATGCACACAAACCCACTGAAACAAGGGAACAAAAAGTAAGAAAAAGATAACGTCCCTGAAATTTGGGATTGTCAAGGTCTTCCAGACAAAAGGTGGTGGAAGTGGAGGCAACAACAGTGCAGGGGGTTGTGCTGGAAGAGTACAACAAGAAAAATGCAAAAATTTAGTTCCAGCTAAACAGCATCATCATAAATTCAAAAGAACTTCTGAGCTGAATTTATAAGTATAATTGAAATATCAACAACAAGACTTTTCTTCTTAGTTAAGCTCATTATTTCAGTAAGCAGTAGTACCTGAAATGCAGTAACAAAAAGGGAGCCATCAGAGGAAAATTGTGAAGCATAAGCCGTCATGGACATCTGATCCACAAACCACAGACTATTACAAGCAGATATATACTCAGAACATGAAGACAATCTCTTGATGAGAACCTTCCTCTTCCTCAAAGATTTGCTGCTCGACTTGCCAGCATTTTTGTAGTTGAAACGGGAAACTGATGTCTCCCTGGAAGAAGTCTGCTCAAATTCTCATGTGGCCCTGATTGTAGCTTTGTTAGCTGAGCAATATCATGGTCTGAAAAATCCAGCTTTCTATCGAACCAAGGACTCCCACCAGTCTCCTCAGTTGAACTATCATCTTCAGATTCTATCTCTAACTTACTAAAAGCATACCCCATATTTCTATCCACAATATATTTAGCTACAAACAACAACGTTTTAAACACTCCTCCTATAGGTGATCCTTCATACCATTCGCAGCAGAATTTAGTCATGCCAAATCAGCAAAACACCGTAAATTGGGAGGCCCAAAAGTTATTTCACTTACTATGTATGTACACAGAATAATCAGAATCCACACATATGCTGACACGTGACAGTCCCTGCAAGCTAGAATCATATTTACTAATTTTTTGAAACAACATCACCCTTAGCTAGTTCAACCCATCTACAAATTAGCATTATTGTTTGTTATTATTACTATTCCAGAAAAATGCAGGAAAAGAAGATGCACATGATCATCCACAGTCTACTTTATCTTCGTGTTGCTTCTTCCCTTGGTGCATGTCAGGGATGGAACTATATAAGCTCTTGCAGAAAGAAAGCAACAGTACAAAAACAACTTAAGTACGAGGACAATTTATTGGAATTTTTATCATATGCTCAAATAAAGATATAAAATTGATGGTCCGTTAAGTATCCTATATACAAAAGAGACCTAGATTCTGGGTCCGGACAACATTTAATTTATATAATAATATTCTTAAGATGATTAATTTAACATTTTCTTGTTCTTAGAAAAGAATAAAAATGTAGAGATATAATGGTAGTGCCTGTTATTTATTGAATAATAATTTAAAAAATATATTGATTATAATAATTTCAAAACACAATCTCCAGAAAATAAATTAAACTAATAATTGTATATATACATACATATACTTAAGAATAAAAAAAAAGTGATGTAGAAACATAATGGTTACTGCTTGTTATTTGTTGAATATAATAATTTTTTTTTTTCCAAAAAATAAACTAAAGTATTAATTGCATTACATACATATGTATATACATGTATATTTGTAGATGTATATTGTAAAAAAAATGGACAAATAGAGAATAAAAAGTAAATTTTGTTTTAAAGTTTGCTTTCTCATACTTATGATAGAACATTTTTAATGGAAGAAACTTTTGGTACGTCATAAATATTAACCACTAAACTAAATACATATTATTAATTAGAAAATAAAATAAAATTATGATATACTATTTAATAGAAAACATATTATGTCAATAATATGAATTAATCTATCGTTATTTACATCAATTATATAATTACAATAATAAGTCTTGCCACCTTTTATATCAGAATAATCTATTAAGAAATTAAGTATAAACCCAATAAAATGTAAGATGAACATTCAATGTAGGAAATTTAACAATGAAAATATACGCAATACTGTTGAGTTGATTATCAAACTTTTAGTAAGTACATAATTTCTTTTCCTTCAAGAACAATGTCATATGTATAATTTATGCTCCGTAATTTTTTCAATCTCAATAAAACTTAGGTTAGAGTATTTTCATTTAATGATGTCTTATCTTTTCTATACATCTTTTATATTGCATAAATAATATTAAATTTGACCATTAATAACATATTAACTTTACTTGTTATTATAAATTGCGAATATACTATCAATTTAATGTTAACTTTTATTTTTATATATCATGTTGTTTTTCAAACCAAATTGTAAGAAATACATTTTACATTTGGACTGAAAATGAGATTTGATCTATCCAATGAGAAGGTCAAAGGAACACTTAAGACAAGAATTTTGATTAGTTCGTAACAATCATTTCTCTATACCAAATTTGGAGGGTAAAAAAGTAATAAGAAAATTACAAAGATTATTTTACATAATACTAAAATATACTTAAATATAAAATATATGATAGATACAACATGAGAGCCTCCTATTTAATGAAGAAAAATAGATTTTTTAATTAATATTTAGAATATCATAATTATACTCTGAGACTCATTCCTTAATTTTCCACAACTCTCCAATGCACAATAAATCATTTTTACCTCCTTTCTTGATTGTATTTATTAGGAATAAAATAATATATTTAAATTCGTCACCTCTCCAAGAAAATGTATATATCATAGATTTACAGAGATGAAATCAAACAAGGTGTAAAGATTGAATAAAGAGAGGAGATTGAAAGTTTCTTGATATCCCACCCGTCTTTACTCTCATTTGTAAAAACCCTTCCCACCATCAAACCGTTTCACCTTCATTTCCCCTTTCCTCCCTCTCTTTATTTCTCAACCCCGAAAGATAGAAGGAATGCAGAGGCAAAAGAAGGGTTCCACTGCAAAAAACCCTTAAAAACAGAGAGGAAAGATCAACAGAGGGGTTAGGGTTTAGTACCACTGGCAGAGGGTGATGTGAAAAAGGAGAACGTTAAGTGGTCTCATTTGGGTTTATTACTCTGATTGATGGAAGCGAAGATGTGTTCGTTCACCAATCAGCACACCCAGGAGAAGCAGCAATGGAGGTGGGTGCAACACAAAATTCCAAGAAAGACAACCCTACTTGTAAAAACCCTCAAAACTACTCTTCTTTCCCACCATTTTACTCGAGCCCACCGTCAATCCACACTCACATGTTTCCACCTCTCGATTTTTTATTTCTTTTATTCAGGGTTTGCAGAGCAGTAGAGAAGAAAGCGCAAGAAAAAGGGAAAAGAAATTAAGTTGGAAACTTCTCTCTTCTCTCTATTTGTATCTCTGTAAGTGTCGTTCTTAGCTCCTAATTTTTTATATTTCTGCAATTGTTTAACTTTTATGGTGTCACTTAGCTTGAAATTTTTGGGGGATGTGTACATTTGTTAATCTGGGATTGCTTGTGATTAATTTGTGGGTTTTTTGGTTGAATCTTGATTTTCTTTGGCATGAGGAATGAAACTTTTGATAAGAAAAAAAGGAGGAAAGTGATATCTGTTATGGGTTGTATCTTAAAGTTAGTTCAGCGAATGTTTATTCATTTGAAATTGTGAAATCACTTTAAATGACCTTTGTTTACTCATTAATTAAGAACCAACCCACCCTCCTTATATATGCTTCTTTTGTTTGCAACTCTTCTTTTACTATATTAGTCATGGCAAATTTTGGCTGTCAAAATTTCCTTGGTCCGCATCTTTATTTAAATAATTGATCAATTTTCTGGAATCTGTGTCCAGATATGGAAGGCTAAGGAGTGTCTGAATATTATTTCTAGCAGCAGAAATGTCAGGCTAAAAGCTGACATCATTGATGCTATTACTATTAGCTTCCAAATCTTGGAGTCAACCTTCTCCCTATGGAATTTAGGCAAATAAAAGATCCTATGGAAATCATTAAGTTGGCAATTACAAATCAAACTGGAGCTTATCTAAATGTTGAAGAACTTATTTGATCAATTATTTGGGATGTATGATCAAGAATTTGAATCTGAATGCAAGGAGCCTAACTAACCATCACTGAGTCTACCTATACTGTTTGTTGCATAGTTATGGCATTGAGTGCAAGAATCTTGGCCAAAGGAGGGAGCTGTTGCTGACTAAGTTTCAAGAGAAGCACAAAACACTAAGTTCAGGTGATTTTTCTTGTAGATAAAAGCCTTGCAGCTTTTATCTATCTTCAATAGAAGTTACTATTTCCAAATGTGGTTTGCTAGGAATTTTTATTGTTCATTGACATGCTTTTCTTTTGAAACTTGCTGCGCTTATGTTGTTTCAAACCCAGATAAATGCCCTAAAGAACCTGAAGCCCAACCAACCTTCTGGAATAAGTGGAAAGTCAAAATTAGAACAACAGAAGCATGTAGCAGATAAATCAAGGGTATTGGAGAACTTCATTCCTATATCTATGATCAGCCACACCAAAACCCTTGTATTGTATTTGCCCTCTAAAATAATGCAACTTGCATTTATTTTATGTGAAAGAATTTTAAACAATCTTAGTCTGAATAAGTTATGTTAAGTTTTTTTTCTAATTCTAGAAAAAAAATGTGAAGCTTTATAATCAAAGTATCAATGGAGAAGCTATTAATTTGTGATTCTATTAGAGAATTGAAGTCTAGAGTAAACTGAGTTGAACATTATTAGATTTCCTAGTTGGACCTCTTATTATTAGTATTCTTGTCGTTTCTATTGTTATTTATTATCATCGGTAGGTGAAGGTTTGTAGAAGATTGGGTTACCAAAACAAAAAATAGATAACTGGAGATTTGTTCCTTAAAATGCCACGTTAAATATCTTGTGTTTAATAAAGAAAATCTACTTTATGTAGTAGTGCAAATGGTTTCTATCTTCCAGGTAATACTATTATTTCGATCAGAAAATTGAAGGTGTTGAAGTGTGGCTATTTGAGATGTATGATCAAGAATTTGAATCTGAATGCCAGCAGCTTAACTAATCATCACTGAGTCTACCTATGTTACCTAGACTTACTTAAGTATTTGAGTCCAGAGGTCAAAGCAGTGACTGAAGAAGCTTTGCAATCATTTGTGTACCATGAAATTTTGGCAAGTTTTCTAAACTCATTGCTCTTTTGCTACATTGTAGTTGCAATTTCTGGTGCGCTAGTACCCATAATATTCTTATATTTAAAGATTGGATACTTAGAAATCTGCAAAAAGCGTGGTTTCACAAGCTATTATATGTGGGCTTGCCCTTTGTTGTAAGGGGAAGGTTACATTTTGTATTGCCACCCACAAATTCAGAAGACATCAAAATCATGTATACTTGGGGAGTGGTAAGTTTGGTGGTTGTTTGATTATGGACTGTAGATTGCGAGTTGTGAGGTAATTTGTCCCACTATTTTACTTGAATTATTGTCTTAGTTTCAATTACTTGTCCATGCTAAGAAAATCTGCAAGGGAAAATATTGAAATTGACTCACAAAAAAGATGACGGAAAGAGCTCTGAAGGCATCTGGCCAAACTGATCTTTCTAACAATGCATCAAAGCATCTGCTGTTCATGCACAAAGTAATTTTGTTGTCAAAATTGCGAAGTTTGCTTGTCCTTTTCAGTGTTGTAAGCAAGGATTCGTTTTACTTTAGCATCTATCAAATTTTGATATTGTTGTCATTGTCCTGCTATATCACAATTTTATGTGCATTTACCTATGTATACAATTTCAGTTTATTATGTCGTGCCCTACGCCTTTATTTCATTCTTTGTGCGACTCTTTTCCTCACACAGATGAAGAAGAATTGTGGCTGCTGCTCCTGTTTCTTGGTTCTCAAACTTACTGTGTTTATGTAGCTGGGTGGAACAATATTTTCTAGTGAAGGAAAGCTTCATCATAGTGCAAATACAGCTTGCATGCACTGCTGCTGCTGCATTCTGATGGTTGCTGGAAATCGTTAGCTTTGCAGACAATGCACAATGCAAATTTTTTAGCTATGGACAAGTAAGGATTCTCCTGTGTTCATAGTAAATCCTCTCCATGTTTATTTCATTTTCCTAAATACTATTCTATTTTTAGTTTTGGTGATTTAGTGGTGCTATCGGGCTTTCATGCTATTCGTAGATGTTTTGGATAGCCAAAAGAAGAAACAAAAGATGAGAAGGAATGTTGGGGTTTTGGTGTGTTAACCCTCATTTCTTCTTTCTTAACCAACCTTCTCCCCTTCATGGTTGGGGACAGGGGCACTTCAGGAAATAGTACTGCTTATTGAGTATAATAAACAACAATTAACTGGAGGATGTGACAGAAGCGGAATAAGTTGGTTGAAGTATGCCATGTGATATAATTTCATGTATCCTTTAGATTTTTTATTTTCTTGCATTGCTTGTGCAGCATTGTAAGTTGAATGTTTCTGCGAGCTAGCTAATATGAGAAAGGGAAATTAGGGGAGAGAATTGAAGGTGCAGAGCTTGAATAATTGAAACGGTTGCTTGTTAAACGTTTAGTACTTAGCTGCAACACGATTAACATTTTGCTCTAATGGGTCGGTGTTTATACATGTGGAACAATAAGACTTTGATCAATTATGAATTCTGATGTTAGCTTAGTTTATTGGTACTTTATTTCTCTTATACGCAAAATTCTGCATTGGTTCTTCTTTATGTTGTATACAGATTTTTCTTTTCTTCTAGTATAATTACGGCTCTTAAGAATGAAAGAGAAGTTATAAATAGTGCCTTCAACAGTTTCTGTTCATATGATTTGATGTTAAGTATGATCTGTGTGCAGCGGCTGGCCATAATTGTTATATTTCAGCACTTTTTGCCATCTTCTTTTTTTTTACACTTTTCTTTGCTGCAGTTGATACTACTATTTAAAGATAATTTGTTGCTTGAAAATTACGTTTTATGAAATTCTTCCAAGTTAGCTGATCAAAAGTTGATGGATAAAGTGGCGTTCCATTCTCTAGAACATGGAATGAAAAATATGGCTGTGACTTATGATGCGAACTTTCATGTGATCATTTGCAAGGCTGCTAAGAAAGAAACATGGTCCTTTTGATGTGCCAATATACGCGGATCATATTCGATATGTGCCAAAGCATGTGTGCTGGGTTAAAAGCTTGAATATGAAGTCTTTAGAGCACGGCCTCCTCTTTGGTAAATTACTTTGCTGGATAAACTATGTATTCATTATCACAAATATAAAGAGCTATTATTTGAAGTTGAAGTTGAAACTCGATTATCATGTAGGAATGTGGTGCTTCAAAATGAGGCTGCTAATGCTGATGAAGATCTTGAGCATTTTGAAGATTGTGAGTTTATTCCAACTACATATAGCGGGATTTTGAGAAGCATGGGTGCTTGAGTTTTACATTTAAAATCCAAAAAAAGTCATTGCAAAATTTGATCATTACTTTGCATGAACACTATATAAGAATTATATTGAGATAAGCAACTGATACCTTTATGCAGATATGTTCTTAGTTTTATTTTAGTGTCACAGGTTAGTCATTGTTTCATATGTATACTTACTACTATACTTCCTCAATTTCATGAGCAATGCAATGCAGATAAGGTAGGCTGGTGGAGCTCATGGCACTTGCCTCACATGTCCACCCCTTGATAGTTGCAGCCATATGGAAATAATTTTCATGATTATTGTTTGTGAGGTGCATAAAGTTTGCTGCATTTTTTATCTTTGGTTTGCGATTAATAGGTATGTTTCGCAATTCTTACATGTAAATAAGATTTTCTATGCTCGAATTTATCTTTTCTTTAGTTTCTTTAGCTCATTGTTTCTCATTAATACATTTTGACATTTGAATTAGATCATAAAGAGGCACAATCTCTGTAGACCGTAGTTATGAAAGAGTTGTTTCAGAAAATAAAGGAAGATTTGACTAGGAACTTCCAAAACTTTGATTTATTGTTGCTGCTTGTGCTCTCTTTGTATCATGACATATTACTCGTATTGGATTAGAGTGACTTGACAAACAATCTTTCTTTTAATAAAGTAAAAGAGATTGGAGCCCAATGTTCATTGTGACAATTGAATTAGATTAATCGGGGAATTAATGTGTTGGAATGTGTGATGTGTGGGATCTAAAAAAATTTATTTGGGGGGTTGACAATTTTTATTGAACACTGAAACTTGTGAAGGATGTTAGTGTCTTGAGAAAAATATGCGAATTATCCTATAGTAGCACTTGAATTTTTGATTGTTGTCTTGTGATTTCCCTTATATTAATAAGAATTTCTGGTATAAGTCGAGTAAGTAGGAGAAACTAGCACTGGTGGCATGTAAAAAAAAAAGTTGTGTGAAGTGTGTTCCATTGATCGCATCAAATGAACAATGTTCAAGAATCAACACAAAAGCCTTTATGTGAGCTTTCGGACTAAAGCACTTTCATTTAAATAGTGCTCCTATATTTCTTTTGATTGAGGGCATCAAACTTAGTGTGTCCATTCTAGAACTTGCTTGTGTAATACATTTTGAGTTCACATTCTTGTAAGATTGGTGCATGAAAGTGATAAGGGCACTTAGGAATACCCCATTACCTCAAAACAGCCTACCTTGAATTCACCCATAGAAAAACTCATTTGAACCTTGGCTTTTCTTTTGCTGGTTAAACCATGTTATAAGCTGATTCACCCCTTTCTTGATTATCTCCTGAAATAATTTTTGAACCCAGTCAAGGGAATGGTGCTGGCTTGGTTGCTTGTAAATCGACTTGAAAATGAGTGAATGAAATGAAGTTGCATACGAGGGATGCACTCCTAGCCCCAAGGAAAAAAAAAATGGAACAAGGAAATGTAGAAACAAATGATGAAACAGAAAGAATAAAGAGAAGAAGAAAAAAAGAAAAAGAAGAAGAAAAGAAACGAAAGAAGAAAAGATTGAGAAAAAAAAAAGAGAAACAGAAACAGAAAATGAAAAAATTCGAGGTGTTTGATTGTTCAAGTCTCTTGAATCGAGTTGAAGGGCAATGAGGTTGGAAGGATAAGCAACTAGGTCGGCATCACTCCTTTGAATTGATAAGCCACAATTCAGCCTATCTTTTGCCATACCTTGTCCTAAACCCCATTACAACCCATGGAAAGACCCTTTGATTCATGTATTAATTTTCATTTCATTGGTGGAGGAGATTTGATTCACAAGCAAGCCTATGGTAATGGCATTCTATGTATTGATCTGAGTGGAACCCAAGTTCCTAAACACTTTATGAGTGGAGTGATACAGTGATATCCTTGTGAGAGTGTTGAGACTTGTTTCATTTTATTTTGATAAAATCAATGGGATACTTGTGTGTTGAATGTTGTATGTGGGTTGCAAGTGCTTGTCTCAATACTATTGGCTCTTCTTATACTATTAAGTCTTATTAGTATAGGGGTTATACTTGAGTGACATGAAAGGAAATTTGAGAATTGCTACTTGGATAATTCGTGTATTTGGATTGAGACATGCTTGGGGTCAGTCATAGTTTTGATCTGGGGGAATCTGATAAGATATATTTTAAAGCTCCTGTGCGTTCTTATTTCAAGTGATTGGAAAAGATTTTATTGCATACTGTAGTGATGTTAAGTTACCCCAATTTTCTTGAGGGTGGGAGTGGTAGTGTAAGATAGGTAATAGTTTTTTACAAATCACAGTTGGAAGTTATAGAAATGAGAATTAACTCGTGTTATTGTGGTGAATGAATTTTTGTGTGAAGTTCAGAGCTAGCATGTCTTGTAATTAATGTTGTGATAGCTCCTTTATGCATTTTGTTATAAGGTTCAGAATGTATTTCTTCTCTCTACACAAATATCTTGTTTGTAGTTTTTAATTTGTTATGTTGCTTTCCGAGTGTTAATTGGAATGACATTTGAAAAAAGTGACTTGCCTTGTTTCTCATAACTGGAATGAGGAAAAGAAAAAACTGCCTTGCCTTCTATAACTCATTCTGATAGATACCTTATTAATTAAAATTAATGTAAACTAACAATTAATCATTTCTTGTGCTATACACTATGCTCTTACGGCGACAGCCTTGTGGCCACGTAATAAGATTTGACAGGGAATGAAAACAACTATTGATCTAGCGCCACATAAATTCACTTTACACGGTGAGAACATTCTACTATAGCTGGCTGTGGCCACGTAATAAGATTTGACAGGGAATGAAAACAACTATTGATCTAGCGCCACATAAATTCACTTTACACGGTGAGAACATTCTACTATAGCTCTTTCTCATTTGTACTCCAACCTTAAAAAGAAGCAGGATTAATAAACAAAGTGAGTTTCATTGTTTGTATTCTTTTCGAACCATTCATTTCGTTTTGCTTACAACCTATTGAAAAGAAGCCAACGAAGTTCAATCCATTGGTTTCTTGTTTTAAATTTATGAGATGCTCTTCTGATTAATAATCTTTTACTGATGGTTCTTTAATATGTTTTGTAATTTGTTGAAGGTATAGCTTTAATATTTTACCCATTTGTGGTTCATGCACAACTTTATAGTCAAAACAACATCATGGAATTGGTAAGGACTGTCTTCCACCACTTAAATCAAAAATATTTCTGAGCATTGTTTCCGTACAATTTATCTTGGAAAATGCTTCTCATAGCTACATTAGCAAATCATTATCTAATTTTTAATGTATCAAATAGCTCTTCTCTTCTTTGCGCAGAAATCTGATTGATTGTTGTGGATGAATTGGCAAGGACTGCCTTTGATGGGTTTGTAGATTTAATTATACATCATTGCATTTCCTTTGTTGCTATTCTTTTTTTTTATTATTATTTATGAATAGTTTGAAATTATTAGTAAATTTTTTTAAAAAAAAATATAAATTAAGCAAACCCTTATTATCAAAATATTTATATTTTGTACAAATAGGATTAACCTGTCTTTTTGTCTTTTTTTTTTAGGTGATTTAGACCAGAATAGGTATTCATATATAAGAGTATCTCTGGTTTTGGGTATTGCAGTAAGACATACATATTTTTTTGTTACCTTTCATAATTTAAGGGGTAAATATCATCATAGACATATTTCAGGATGAGGCATAAAATTATTTAATTATCTTACAAAAACATTTAAGTTTTATATGCATATTATTCTCAATTACTTGTTGTTTATTAAGTTTGAGGAGATTAGACTAGCCATTTTTAGTTAAAATTTATAAGTTAACCAGATATAACTTATCATAACTATATTTATTTTAAAGATTCTATTCTCTATTGCAATTAATGAAAATTCATTAGAAAAATATCAGTTTTGATTTCTCTTTCATTTAATTAAATAAAACTGTTTATCTATATTATTAAAATTAAAATTTATACACTTAGTTAGATAACAAGTCTTTTAATTTATTCCTTTTTAATAGTTCAATGTAGTCAAGGGAACGTGATCATATAGAGGTTTTTCAATGCCTCATTATCTTTCATGCATGCTCTTCTCTGTTAGTATTATTTATCAAGGCTAAACCCGTTCTAGTTATCATGATATTCAAATGCATTTAAGTTTTGCACAAGATAATTATTTTTGGTTAATTTTATGTTCATAAACTTTTATTTTTTGATAAATTTGGATATTTTACTAATAGAATTTTTTGTTACATACGAATAAGTTGTTGCAAAAGGTAACTCATATTCTTGTTTTGATTAATGGTCATTTCTGCTTAATTTATTTACTATCCCTATTTATATTATAGGTATTAATCTTAATTATTAGGTGGTTAGTTATTAATTAGTTTTATTTAATAATGATTATCCATATAACCTACAAATTATTAAGATCATTGATATTTCTTTTTATATTTATCATTCAATCGAATTCATCATTTTTTATATTATAAAATATCAAAGATTGAAAAGTATAACATTTACATAATTTTTTGTTTATACTTTTTTGAAATTTTTTAAAATATTACACCGAATATAAATATAACATAATTAATTTATAGTTTGAGTAATTATATGGCATATTTTAATTATATTTATATGTATTTTCAACATAAATAATTTACTTTGTGATATGAATGAAAAGTAGAGGGGATAAAGGGAGATGGGATAGTATTTATTGTACTATTTTAATTTAAATGGAGCGTGGATATTATATTCTCTATTAATTATTTTTTACATTTGCACGGTAATATATTTACTAATTAGAAAAGGATTCATCAATTTTATTATATGCTTTTTCTATGCCTCTAAGCTATGACGAAATAATGAGCTTAATATTTTTTGAATTTATGGTCCCAGCAATTATAATATTCAAGATGGTATTTGCGCAAGTTTATTAATGTTCTAATCTTATTGGGAATTCATAGGTTATTAATATTCTTTATTAAAATAATTAATATGTTGTGTGCGTCGACAAAAATGAAGTTATGGGATTAATTTTGCATTTTGTTTTGTATGAAAAAAATTATAAATGGGTTCAATGAAGAACAAAACCCGTCCTTGTGGGAACAAAAAAGCAATAAATTTTAGGATTAATTATATTTAACAAAATGTGAAATTATTCTTTGAAATTTTTAATATATTACACCGAATAAACATATAGCATAATTAATTTATAGTATTTTATATTTTTTGAGTAACTATATGGCATAATTAAATATAATGTATTTTTAACATAAATAATTTACTTTGTGAAATGAATGAAAAATAGAGGGGATAAAGGGAGATGGGATTTTTGATTGTATTTATTGTACTATTTTAAATGTTTTCTAATTTTTATTAATATTTTTGCACGGTAATATATTTACTAATTAGAAAAGGATTCACCAATTCTATATTTACTTTCCTCTGTCTCTATGCTATGACGAAATCATGAACATAATATTTTTTGAATTAATGGTTCCAGCAATGCTACTATTCTAGATGGTTTTTTGTTCAAATATTGTGCAGAAAGAAGCAAATTGAATTGGATTCATAGTTGAAGAAAAGCAGAGCATGGTGTTGTCTGTCTATTTTGTTATTGATGAATGATGAGAGCCTGTTGATATAAATACAACTGAAAGGGAAAATATTTCTAACTACCCAAATAACCAACTAACAGAAAGGAAAAACGTAATGCAAAGGAAATAAAATTGCTATACAAAGAGCACGACTTCAAGACCCATTTCAGCACTAAGTGATTGCGGGTGAAAACAGAGCAATGGCTGTCGTAGTAGAAGCAGCAGTAGCCTCTTCTTCTCCATGAATTCCTTCAGCCCCCCACAAGTTGGACTTGGGGTGAAGTCAACCAAGCTCAACTTGGAGAGGAAAAGAAAAAAGGAAGGCGCAGGTAAGGACTTGGTGAAAAAATCGGCAAGTTGAGCTTTACCGGGCACATGCATGGGGTTAATTAGCCCGAACTTAAACTTGTCGCGAACGATATGGCAGTCGATGTCCAAATGCTTCGTGCGTTCATAGAAAACAGGGTCATTAACAATGTGGAGCGTAGCTTGGTTATCACAGAAAAATGGAATGGGAGTAGGCGCAGAAATGCTGAAATCCATCAACAGATAAACCACCTAAGTTAGTTCACAGACAGTAGAGCCCATACTACGATATTCCGCCTCTGCCGTCGAACGAGAAACAGTATTCTATTTCTTGGTTTTCCAAGAAACCAAGGCATCACCAAGAAAGATACAATACCCGGTCAAGGAATGCCTAGTATCAATGCAACTAGCCCAATCGGCATCAGAATAAGCGCGCAACTCCAGGGAATTTTGAGAAGGAAAGAACAACCCCTTGTGAAGGGTCCCTTTGAGGTATCGAACAAGATGCAAAGCAACATCAAGATGCTGTTGACAGGGACGCTGCAAGAACTGGCTAAGTTGTTGGCAAGCGTGGGAAGTGTCTGGTCTTGTGAAATTGAGATAGAGAAACCTATCAACAAGACGACGGTAAAGTTCAGGATGAGGAAGCTGAGCGCCTGCATCCTCTGTAAATTTAATACCGGGAGGCAAAGGTGTGGTCGCAGCACGAGCATGAAGCAGACTAGTGTCTATCATGATATCCTTGATATATTTAGTTTGAGTGACAATGATACCTTGAGAAGAGCGAGCTACTTCCAACCCCAAGAAGTACTTGGCGACGCCCAAATCCTTGATGGTGAATAAGCGATCAAGGTAATCCTTGACTGCAGCTATGTGCTCATTAGACGTACTTGCAACAAGGATATCATCGACATAAAGCATTAACACCAAAAAACCATCAGTGGAGGTCTTTGTAAAAAGATAGTAATCATGCTTCGACTGAACGAAACCAAAGGCAACAATCTGTGTAGTGAACTCATGGTTCCACTGTCATGACGCCTGCTTCAGCCCGTAAAGCAAACGCTTGAGGCGGCATACATGGCCTTGAGGCACAGAATAACCCTCTGGAGGGGACATATAAATTTCTTCTTCCAAATATCCGTGTAGAAAGGCGTTATTAATATCCAATTGATGGATATGCCAACGAAGAGCTGCTGCAACAACAAAAAACAATCGCACTGTGACTGATTTTGCAATCGGGGAAAAACATTCATTATAGTCGATGCCCTCGATTTGGTTATACCCCTTCACAACTAAACGAGCTTTGTATCGCTCAATAGAACTATTCGTGTTAAACTTCAATTTAAAAATCCAGCGGCATCCAATGGGAGTATGGTTGGGGGGTAGAGGTGTGACCTCCCACGTTTTATTTGTTTCCAAGGCAGTCAATTCAGCCTGCATGGCTGATCGCTACTCTGGTGATGCATTAGCCTCTAGGTACGTTGTAGGTTCCCGTAGAGATGTGATAGCTTGCATTACTGCATGGTGTGAGGGTGTTATAAAGGTTACTGTAGGTGGAGTAGTAGAAGTATCAGAAACGTTGCAGACAAAATCATTAAGCCAAGATGGCTTGGTCGCTTGCCTCAAAGATCTTCGCAAAACGGGTACAGAGGATGTACCTTCATGTTGCTGCGTTGAAATATGTGGAATGGTGTAATGAGAATCAAGCACAGGTTCAACTGGTGTTGAACTATGCTCTGCTATAGGCAAACTCTGGCCCGAAGAAGCACCATCATCCCATACAGAGATAGGTAGAGGAATGGCATGTTCAGATTCTGAAATGTCTTTGTAAGGGAAACAATTCTCATGAAATATGACGTCTCTGGAAATCAACATCACTTTATCATCCAAATCATATAGTTTATACCCTTTTTGGCCAAAGGCATAACCCACAAACACACACATCTAAATGCCCTCTTGGTGAATTTAGATTTATGAGGTAGAACGTTAGTGGCAAATGCAAGACATCCAAAGGTCCGAACAATCGAATAATCTACTGATTTGTTATACAAAACCTCATAAGGCGATTTCCAGTGCAAAACTGAAGTTGGAAGCCTGTTAATGATGTATGTAGCAGTGAGAATCGCATCTGTCCAAAAACGTAAGGGAAGGCATGACTGAAACATCAGGGCCCTTGCCACTTGCAATAGATGTTTGTTTTTCCTCTTAACCACTCCGTTTTGTTGAGGGGAATACAAACATGTCCGCTGAGGAATAATTCCATGGTTACGAATAAACGATTGACATTTATCACCCACAAACTCCGAACCATTATCAATGCGAATGATCTTAATTTTCTTGTTAAACTGAGTTAATACCATTTGATAGAACCCTTCAATAAAACTCATGGTTTGCGACTTGTGTTTCATAAGAAAAACCCACGTAGCCCTGCTACGATCATCAACCAGTGTTAGCACATATGTGCAACTTGAAATCGAAAACTGAGAATAAGGACCCCAAATATCCGCGTGTATCAAATCAAACGTATTTTCAGAACGTGATTCACTTGAAAGAAACGGAAGTCTTTGTTGTTTGGCTAACGGGCAGACATTACAAATACCCAACTCACAACTGCTACCACTAATAACATTCGTATGCCTTGATACAAGTAGAGGAGTATGTCCAAGTCGTCGGTGCCATAGCACAGCATCATTGCTATGAGCATTAAGGCAAATCTCTGTTTTGCTTTTCATGGAGAACTTCTTTATTTCATCTGTATCAAATGAGTGACTATCAAGCAAATATAAGCTTCCAACCAATCTTCCCACAGCCAAGGTTCGTCTAGTCCTCTGGTCCTGCACCATGTAATTATCACGTGAAAATATGAAGGCAATGTTAGACGAAGAAACCAGTTTGCTCATTGAGAGCAAGTTGTGTTTGAAGCTCGGCACGTGGAGGATTGCATTCAGAGAAAGGTCGTGTGAAAGAGCAACAGATCCACAGTGTGTAACATTGTGCTTTGTTCCATCAGGTAGAATTACCGATGAATCAGCTATATAAGGTTTAAGATTACTCATAAGCTGCATATTCGCGCACATACGAGCCGTAGCCCCACTGTCAATAATCCACAAGTTCGGACCCAAGGTATTGGACAAAAAATTGAAAGAGGTACCTGCTGTAAATTCGCCCAACCTGGCGAAGTGTACTTGAGTTGGATATGATTGTGTCTTTCCCTTCATCACTTGCAGCATAAGTTCTGTGTTAATACCTCTAGTTGCGAACCTGCAGCAGTCTCAAAAGTGACTGCATTCAAGGCTCGAGTGTCTATGCCATATCTCTTCTTCTTCTCAGCTAGCTCCTTAAACCATTCAGGATATCCATGTAGTTTGAAGCATGTTTCCTTAGCATGTCCTGCTTTTGCATAGTGCGTACAATACTGGCTCCTTTTATCCATGTGTTGTTTTCTCTGCTGAAAGTTCTTACCTCCTGTTTCTCTTCTGTATTCAGCACCACGTATCATCATCGCCGCATTATTGTTAAGTTCTTCAATATTGATACTGCTTTGTCGCTGGCTTTCAACTCTCAGAACTAGGGAGTACGCCCTATCCACTGAAGGAAGTGGATCCATAACAAGAATTTGATTGCGTATTGCGCTAAAGGAATCGTTTAATCCCATTAGGAATTGCATTAACTGAGTAGAAGCGATCTTATTGCTCACAGTCCATTGCGAAGCACATGTACATTCCGGCGTAGGATCGACACACTCAAGTTCATCCCACAACATTGTGATTTTTGTAAAATACGAAACTACATCCATATTTTCTTGAGAAATCGAAGCAATTTCGTGTTGTAAGTTATAGATCATAGGGCCATTTGTCTGCCCAAACCGCGCCTCAAGTTGCAACCATAAACTTCTAGCAGACTTAGCATATGAGAAAGCCTTTGCGATGTGTTTAGATATCGAATTCATAATCCATGAAAATACCATACTGTCTGTTCTAATCCAATGTTTGCATTTTTCAGTGTTTTCAGTAGGTTTTGGATACGATCCATCGATAAAGGACAGTTTCATTTTCGCTGTGAGTGCAACTTTAACAGATCTACTCCACAGCAGGTAATTATTTCGCGTCAATGGTGTTGAAATATTCGTACCAAAACCATATCCAGCTGTTGCTTCATTCATCTTTGTTGTTCGTCAATTGGTTTCAGAGATATATTTTCAGTATTCAGAGACCATCATATGATGGCTCTGATACCATGTTCAAATATTGTGCAGAAAGAAGCAAATTGAATTGGATTCATAGTTGAAGAAAAGCAGAGCATGTTGTTGTGTGTCTATTTTGTTATTGATGAATGATGAGAGCCTGTTTATATAAATACAATTGAAAGGGAAAATATCTCTAACCCAAATAACCAACTAACAGAAAGGAAAAACGTAATGCAAAGGAAATAAAATTGCTATACAAAGAGCACGACTTCAAGACCCATTTCAACACTAAGTGATTGCGGGTGAAAACAGAGCAGTGGTTGCCGTAGTAGAAGCAGCAGTAGCCTCTTCTTCTCCATGAATTCCTTCAGTTTTTACGCAAGTTTATTTTAATTTTTAAATTTATTATTTTCATTTATCATTTACGCAAGTTAATTAAAATGAAAAACAACATGAAGAGCTCAGAGCTCAATTACAATAAATTTAATAATAAAATCCTCTTAATTTGTATTTAAATTGATATATAATAATTTATTTATACTATGCCTATTTATATTACATATGTTAATTGATTTTGTTAATTCATGATTATTAGATGATTAGTTACTAATAAATTTTATTTAATAATAATTATCGCAACTTATATAATCCTACAAATTACAGAATTATCGTATGAAATATTTTTACATTAAAAAATAATCATTTATATAACTGTTAAAAATCTACATAATTTCTGTTAACATAATTTTTTGTTTATGCTTTTATACTATATTTATAGTTATTTTTTAACATAAATAATTTACTTTGTTGAATGAATGAAAAGTAGAGGGGGATGATAAAGGGAGATGGGATTTTTGTTGCCTTACATATTTTAGGAATTGCATTTATTGTACTATTTTAATTTAAATGGAGAATCATGGATATTATTTTCTCTATTTTTTATTAATATTTTTTCTATTAATTATATCTTACATTTTTTTTCTATTAATTATATGGCATAATTCTATATTTATTTTCTCTCTGTCTCTAAACTATGACGAAATCATGATATAATATTTTTTGAATTTATGGCCCCAGCAATGATAATATTATAGATGATATTTACACAAGTTTAATTTAAATTTTAATTTTTAATTTTGGTCTAAGTTTATTAAAATATTTTCAAACTAAATTATAAAACAACGTGAAGAGCTAGCTCAGCTACAATAATTTAATTTAATAATAAAATCCTCTAAATTTGTATTTACATCGATTTATAATAATTTGCGGTAAAAAATTATTAATAATTTAATTTTAAAAATAATTTATATTTAACATAAATAATTATATTAAATAATTTAAAATATTACCATTTATGTCTTTTTCTCAATTTTTTTATTAGGATTAACAATTGTAATTATTAAATTATGGGCCAAAAAATGTTCCAACCATTGGGAATTCATAGGTTATTAAATTAATATATTGTGTGCATTGATTATCGAAAACAGTCGACGAAAATGAAGTTATGAATTTCGCATTTTGTTTGTATGAAAAAAATATAAATAAAATTACATAATTTATAATTTTTTAATTTAATTTTATAAGTTATTTTTTATTAATATTTTGCTCTAATTAATTTTTCATTCGCACGGTAATATATTTACTAATTAGAAGAAATTGAAAGAACTTACCAATTTTATATTTTTTCTGTTATAATAAAATTATGAACATAATATCTTTGAATTTTGTGGTATTTATGTAAGTTATTATTATTTTAAATTTTAATTTTTATTAAATATATTATTATTATTGAATATATAATTTAGAGACTTGGGCTCTTTTGGTTTCGACCGCACAGAATTATTATTATTAACTGCAAAAATTTCGACCGCACAGACTTAAAGCTTCTGAATTGAGCCGCAACATTTCACTGGGCTGCTCCAGCAGCTTGGGCCGCACCTACTCCTCTGTTGGGCCATTCATCCACACAATTCCTGATAACGGGATCCCGACAATTTCTCTATTTTAAAAAAATAAAATAATGTAATCCCAAATTTAAAAATTGTTGTTATGTTATTAACTTTTTTTTCTATACAATTTGAAAATTATTGTTTTATCAATGATTTATGCAAATACAAAATAATTAATTTGATTAGATTATTGAATTGATCCACATTTTGAATTAAGATGAATTTATTCCGTGTTATAATGGACTAAAATAGGCTTATTAAAAATCTACTAATAAGAAAATAATTTATATACTCATCACAATAATATAAAAATATGATTTAATAAATTATAAACACAAATGTAATACGATTAAGCTTCTATCATTTAATTTAATCATCAAAATTAAAATTCAATTTTATAAATTTATTCTATAGCATAAACACTCAGCAAAATAATATAAAAATATAATTTATAACATAAAATCATAAATAGAATTTCCTTTTCTTCTTTCAATGTAAATAATAAATTTTTTTTGGAAAACATACAGTTATCACAGATCATTAGAGATTTATTATTAAACTAGGCAGTTGAGTCCTTCGCATTATATTTTTAACCTCGACACATTTAAATTAAAATAGCACTAAATCCCATCTCATTTATTTTTCTAACCTTTCATAAATTATATTAATTACTTATATGAAAATATATGTTACAAAGTAAATTACTTATATTACCAAATATTTTACATAAAGAATAAATTTAATTTTAGATAATACTTAAACTAAGTTGTTGAGCTCTTCACATAATATTTTTAAATTTGACTTATTATTTGATTTGAAAATATTTTAACAAATTTGGCAGAATATAACTAGTAAGGAAATAGATTTAGAATTCAATCTACGCATCAACATAATTAATTAATAAATTAACTTTACTTTTTTGGACCCCAATTTGCAAAGTTAATCCAAAGCTATTTGCCTTTAGGTGCCTGATTGGAGGGAAAGTGGAGTGGTGGGAAATAGTCACTTTTGAAATAAATAATAAATTTTATTTGTGTTTTATAAATTCTAACCTGTTTACTATTTTCTTAATTTAAATAAAATCCGACAACAAATTATAATAAATAAAATTTATTTTTCAAAACCCAAATTTAGTGAAATTTTATTATTTTATAAATAATAAATTAAGTTTTAAATTAAAATGAATTGTATTACAGAGAAATTATTAGAAAAATATTTATCACAAATTATTAGAAATTTATTTACAAAAATAATAAATTAATTTTAAATTATACTTAAAATAAGTAGCTTAGCTCTTTTTATTCGGGGAATAAAAATATGTCAAGTTGAAATTATTTATTTGTGAAAATATAATTACAGATAATATCAATTACAAATAAAATTAAAAGATGACACCTAATATATAAATATATCCATAATAATAAATGCATATTTTAATAAATCCATGACCAAAGCAGATAATATAATAAATTATTATGGTTGGTCTTAAATATGGATTAATTCAATAACTAAAATTTTCATTTCTTATCCACTACTTGATAAAGTTTTGCAACTAAATTTAGTAAATTATTGTTTTATTAATAATTTATGCCAATACAAAATAATTAATTTGATTAAATACTTTATTTTTACTTATGCTAATCAGATGTTTTCTAAAAATCTATTAATAACATAAATACTCATCACAATAATATAAAAATATGATTTAATAAATTATAAACATAAATACAAATGTAATACGATTCACATCGAGTTTACAAATAATTTAATATGATGTCGTTTTTGTTAAAATAATCAAAATTAATTCTCTCCGTCTGATCTATTGAAAAGCCAGCAAATTTTCAAACCCAAACATAAGAATTGAAACTATTCTTATAAATAACTATTAAAAAGTAATAAATTAAAGCCCTAATTCGCTTATTCATTTGTCAAGAAAAAATATAAAAATAGTATAATTATATTTTAAATAAAGCCACCAAAAGTTTACCCGCCTTCTTAAGAGAAGATAATAGTAGAAAAATAAATTTACTTACGAATAATAATTAAAATATTAAATTATTTTATTAATATTAATAAAAATTAGTTGCTTTGTTAATTTAAATTATTTGTGCAAATTATTCTAAATTTTTTAAAATTAAAAGATTAATGTTTTGTTTTTTTAATATTTATACTAATTTTTGGGCCCAATTCCAGCAACTTGGGCCGCCTCATCCACAGAATTGGACCATTTTGGAGTTGAAACTTAACTTTTCTCTGGTCCGCCAAGATTTTTTGGGCCCAAACAATAATAACAGTTTTAAGCTGCAAATATTATGTACATTCATGACAATTCCCCTATTTTAAATTTTTTTCTGTATGATGGATGAAAATTATTGCTTTATTAATAGATTACGCAAATACAAAATAATTAATTTTATATTTTCTTAAAAAATACAGAATACATAGTACATAATATTTTTTTTTAAAAAATAATCAAAACTCTCTCTTTCACTGCAGCAAATTTTCTATTTCCAACTATTCAAAACCAAAATTGATAAGGTCCAAACGTAAGAACGAAAGAACCAAATTGAAACTATACCAATTACCAATAAGATGAATAATAACACCAACAAATCAATATCTTATTTTAATAAATCAATATCATTAACTAAATATATATTAGATCTGCTAAATAATTTACAAGTGTTAGGTTCCAAAATTTATTCTATAATTTATAAACATTTCTTCTTTCAACATAAGTATATTCGAGAGAAACTTTAAGGAATAAATTATTTTCCGAGAATATTTTAATAAACATTTATCACAGATTATTAAAAATTTATTTTACATAAGTAATAAATTAATTTTAAACTTAAATTGAGGCCTTCGCATTATATTTTTAGACTTGACACTTTTAAATTAAAGTAGCACTAAATCCCATCTCACTTATTTTTCTAACCTTTCATAACTTACAAAGTAAATTACATAAAGAATAAATTTAAGTTTTGATCATACTTAAACTATAAATATATCCATAATATTAAATGCATATTTTAATTATTGAATTAATCCATAAACGAGATGACAAAGCAGATAATATAATAAATTATGGTTTGTCTTAAATATGGATTAATTCAATAACTAAAATTTGCATCTCCACTAATTAAATAAAGTTTTGCAATTAAATTTCATTCTACTATAGTAAATTATTGTTTTATTAATAATTTATGCCAATACAAAATAATTAATTTGATTAAATAATTTATTTTTACTTATGCTAATCAGATGTTTTCTATGTCTTATAAAATAAACTTATAAAAATCTACTAAATAATTTAAGAACCAAATTTACTCTATAACATGAATACTCATCACAATAATATAAAATTATAAACACAAATACAAATATAATACGATTCACCTTCGATCACTTAATTTATAACATCGAGTTTACAAATAATTTAGTACATTGCTTTTCATTAAAATTAAAATTCAATTTTCAACTTTTATTTTTAATTAATGGTAACTAGCGTAAATTATTCTTGTATTCGAGAGAAAAATGATAAAGCATTAAAAAACCATCATATGATAATGTCCCCTTGGTACACTCAACTATTAAAAAGTAATAAATTAAAGCCTTAAATCGCTTACTCATTTGTCAAGAAAAAATGCAAAAAGATATAATTATATTTTAAATAAAGCCACCAAAAGTTTACCGCCTTCGTAAAAAATAAAATTATCTATTTTAATAAATTAATTTTAAATTACAAATATAGTATTTGTATTTAATAAATTTATAACTATTTATTATTTTCTGAATTTAAATAATAATTTAGTATATTAATAAACTTCAACCATATATCATAATAAATCAAATTTATTTTACAAAAATTTGAAAAAATTACATTAAGAATTTAGCTTCATTTTAAAATATAAAATATTATTTATTATATGCACATAAAAATGATGCGTCAATCAATAAATAAACTTTGACAACAAATTATAATAATAAATAAACTTTATTTTTTAAATAGTGAAATTTAAATAATAAAATTAAAAATTTTAAATTATAATGAATTTTAATAAACAAATTACTAGAAATTTGTTTTTAGACTTATTATTGATTGGAAAATATTTTAATAGATTTCACAAAATAGAGAGAACACATTTATCCATCTCCTGGTCTATTAATCAAATAAATTATACAATTTTCACCTATATTAATAATTAATAAATAACAGTTAAGTAAAAAAATATAACAGAGTATGAGGAAAACAAATATAAATATAAATAATTAATAAATAACAGCAAGTCCTTCCAATATAAAGAGAAATTTATTAACAAAATTGAGAAAACTATTATCTTTATTTCTGTTTAAAATTAACAATAAATTTATTTAAAATATACTAATAAACATTTACCACATATTTTACACTTACATTTGATTTCTTCGTAGCAATATAAGATGGTGAATCCTTTCAAATATTTTTTTGCAAATTAAAAAATAATAATAAAATAAAAAAACTTTTATCCTTAAAATTAACCACATAATGATTATAAATTAACAATGCCTTAGTAAATAAAATAGGGATAACGAAGCCACATTCACAGACCTAAGAAGGAGCTCATGGAAATACCAAATTGAGCAGAACACAATAACAAGTAGTACACTATAGAGTTACTGGACCCAATTTGCTACCACAACTCTATCTTACATAAATAATAAATTAATTTTAAATTAGTTAAGCTCTCCTCACATTTGGTTTACAGTGAATGAAAAAATATAAGTATGAGATTCCCCTCCACTTTTCTTGCACCCTAAAGTTTGTTTTATTAAATAAAATTTCTACAAGGTCGATATTTTACAAAATATATGTAAATACTTGACGAAAATTATACCGTGTGAATGCAACAATAAAACAATATGTAAATTATCCATTTCATGATCTCCATAATAGGTAAAGAATTAGAGTGTCCTTTCAATCTACGATATTGTAATATGTAAAAAATAATTACTAGTTAATAATAAAATAAAATTGAAATAAGTATTTTTCAAATCAAGAAGTTTCTAGAAAACACTTTATTAGATTATTAGATATTTATTTACACAAATAATAAACTATTAGTTGAGCACTTCACATTATATTTTTAAATTTCCTTGTGCAATTTACAAGCTGAAAATATATTTTATAAAATAAATTATTTATGTCACAAAATATATCGATACCCCAATAAATTAATTATATTATAAATTTGTTTATTCTATAATAAATTGTATTCATGATTTATTTTTAAAAAAGGTATAAATAATAAGGGATAATTATTATTAAATAAATTTAACTAGTCACTAACCACACAATAATTATGAATAAACAGAATAAATTAATACCTAATAATGCATTGAAAAACCTTCATTTGATCACATCCCTGAACTATCCCAAAACACCAGTAGAAAACAAAAATCAGTTACTCATTTGTCAAGAAAAAATATAAGTAAAATGTAATACATTTTAAGTAAAGCCAACAAAAATTTTACCTACTTCCCCAAGAGAAAATGATACCATGAATATGTAAATATATTTTAACTAAAGCCACTAAAAACATTTACTGACCTTACCAAGATAAAATGATCGCTGAACTTGTGTCCGGTGCTTTTGGAAAATTGCATGTCCACCAACAGAAGATGTACTCCCAATCAAATACAAGTTTGCAACAATTAGTCATACAACAAAGTAAACAAAAGAACCTCTATCGAGGATAGTTTCCCAAATAGATTTAGAGCATTAACATTCAATATCCCCTCTTTCTACAGCTACCGTTATTTTTTTTCTTCAAAACTTTACAAGATGAAACCCACAAACAAAAAAGTTATAACTCTACCAACAATATCAGAACAAGGACAAAGATACTTAACATTCTACCTATTTCATTACATTATGTCTTTAAACTTAACCTTCACCTTTAAGAAAGAAATTTAAAACTACTGATAAAGTTGGCAAGTACGTTTAGTTTTTTAATAGGGTATATAATAATCAGAAGCATACATTTGAGTGAAGAATCACAACCATAGTACCACCATTCACAACAAGCAAATGAGGTATGATAAACAACTAACAATCATCCGAAGAACTCTCCGAATTTAGGTCACAATAACTTGACAAAAAGGATTCACTGGCAGAGTAGAAGCTAAAAAACTTCCGACAACCATTTTAGACTATATTTGTAAACTAAGTTCCACGTTTTCACTCATATATGCAAATAAAAAGAAACTGTAGTTAACAATTAGTAAACAACAAAATTGACCTAAATCACTTATTCATTTGTCAAGAAAAAATGAAAGGAAAATGTATTATATTTTAAGTAAAGCCACCAAAAGTTTACCCAACTTTGCAAGAGAAAATGATTGTAGGAAAATATAATATATTTTAAGTAAAGCGACCTAAAAGCTAAGATTTCCAACAGACATTGTATACCATATCTCTAAACTAATTCCAGTTTTTCACTCATATATGCAATAAGGAACTAGAGTTACCATTTGTATCAAATTATCCATATGTAACAAAAAGAATCTATAACTAAAATACCCAAATTTATCAAAATGTATTCACAGAGCATGAATAAAAGTTTATTAATACAGAGAATTAACTTGTGCAAAATTTAGTTACATTTTAGGATATATTAATGGATGAATATCATGATAACCAGACGGACGAGATACAAGAGAGAAAGAGCATGCATGGAAGTGTTATCTTCAAGCATATTATATGATCACATCCCATTGAATACACAAAACTATTAAAAAAGTAATAGATTAAAACGAATTACTAGAATTATTGGCGAAATGCTTTCCCCACTAAACACTACAGTAGAGTTACTCGTTTGTCTGGAAGGAAAATGTAATATATTTTAAGTAAAGCCATAAAAAATTTACCAACCTTCCAAAAATAAAATGATAACATGAAAATGCAATATATTTTAAGTAAAGCCACAAAATGATCGAAGAACTTACTGCTTTTGAACAATTCGCAGAACTTAGTGCTTTTGAACAAATCGCAGAACTTACTGCTTTTGGACAAAGATTGCGAGTCCATCGAATGAAGAGTTACTCCCACTTAAATATGATAAATTAAAAATAGACAGATCATACATACAACAAAATACAAGAGAAAGAACCTCTATTGATTCCTTGCAGCACCACAAATAGATTTAGAGCAATAAGATTCAATATCTCCTCTTTCTATAAGTTATTTCTCTTCATCAATAGCTTTTACGTGATGGAACCTTGAAACTAAAAAGTTGCAATATTCACATATGTTAACTCAGAGAACTCTACCTGCAATAAGTGGGAAATATGAGATGTGAGTAGCAGGATCGATGCATCAGGTTTAACACGTAATCTACGTCAATTTTTACTTAAGCTAGAGGAGCACAATTACATTAATTTGTTATCTAAGTAACACTGAAAATGCATTCCCTCATCCTCTTTCTCCTGCCCAATTTTTTGGGAACCAAAAGAGCCTTAATGGATCCCCTATTCCTTTGTCATTCGACATCAAAAGATAATAATAGACAGAATTCAGAATGTAACAACTAGAAACAAGAGCACAAAAACAATCATTTTTAAGGAAAATCGGAAAACAGAGATAAGAGGAACATTCTAGTTAATTCACATATTTATACACCATATGTCTGAAAAGTGGTGTTAAAATAGCATTCATGGTAATTAAATGAATGAGAATAATGGATCAATCTACATTAATTCGCACATTAATTCTTCTCTTGCTATTTTAGAAGAATCAAGTAGATTAAATAATGTGTGAGATACCTTTCAGAAATCATCTAATTTACAAGCTCAATATATGAAAATATATTTTACGAAGTAAATTACTTACATTACCAAATACTTTGCATAAATAATAAATTTAATTTAGATCATACTTAAACTAAGTTGTTGAGCTCCTCACATAAAATTTGACTTATTATTTTATTTGAAAATATTTTAATAAATTTGGCATGTTATAAATAGTAAGGAAATAGATATAAAATTCATTCTACGATATGCTTTCTTTTTATCTTTTGTACAACATCCATTTTATCTTGTCGACTCAGGATTTGACCCACAAAATCTATTGTACTGGCTTTGTCTTCACATGCCTAAGGAATCATCAATACAACAATTTAAATAGGATTATAAAATAAATAATGCACCAATTTACATTAATTCATATATTTCAGTATGGTGGGTGATAAGATGGCATCAAGCCTTATCAATGAAAATTCTCTCTTGGATAGCATTGAAAGAAACTTGTCACAGGCATGTCAAACGAATACTAAGAATCAAAAAATATTTTAAAATATCCTAACTGCCATAAACATGTCACCCACTCACATATTTCAGTATGGTCACTGAAAAGATGGCAACAATGTTTTCATGATGTACCCAATCTGCTAGATGGAGAGCACATATTCTCATGACTTTCATATACTATAAAATCCTTAGCAAACAGAATTTCCTGAAATACTGGCACAAGCCTCTTTAAATTTATATAATTTCGACGTGTGATAAAGTAAATAATAATGCTTCTACACCAGGCGTTACAAAAATCGAAATTCTAGGAAGCAATAGATATCTATGGCGAACTAAAGAAAAATAAGCCAATTGTTATGTTCCATTTTGGCCTAAATGGCCTACTATACTCAATTCCAGGTGTATGTGCTCAATTGCAAGACTGTTATTATATGACCGGTTTCCATAAACAAGTGTTCGTGGTCTTCCAACCACACAAGCAGAGAAAGTGATTCCATTTTTATTTGAAAAGCTAGTTTGATTCAAGCATTATGAGTTACTACGAGTAACTTTGTGGACGTGATAGACGACTACCAACAACTACGCAAGCCACTTTCTAGATTATTGATGGAAACTACATGCTATAACCAAAATAAAATTAACCAAATAACCATCTTAGTTAAACAGCAAACCACAAACCAAGTACCTTTGCATGCAGCAACAGCGTAGGTTGTGTCTTCATCTTACAAGCAGCAAAAATTGTTTTCCAAGCACTCCATTGTCTCTGTATCCAGAACAACAACTCCAGTTAGCGAGTGGATATTGCTTTTTTCTTTTTCTTATCTCTTGTAGATATTGCATTTTTTTCTTTTTTTCTTCTTTTTTTTTTTTGTATATATAGCTTTCTTGTGTTTGTTTTTCTTTCTTTAATTTTTGCGGATATTCCTTTTTTTCTTTGTTTCTTCTGCTCGTCTCCAAATGCATCTTGAGAAATCTGTTGAAAAAATACCAGAGAAGTAGAGAGGTCAGTGTAAGATAACCTATCACTTATAAAAAATCGTTGCTGCAGCAAAAGTCCTAAGCTACAAAAGCGAAAAAATAACTTAGGCGCCTTGAAGGCGGTGAGTGGATTCCAAAGGAAGAAGAAAGAAAGAAACACAACTAAAGAAAGATCATACCTCCAATTGATCCCAATTCGACCACTTTTCTGTCAATTTCACCTACAATGGCTTTTAGAGTATATTTCCCCATTTCCCACTACTGCATCTCCTTATATTTTTTCATCTCAGCACCTTCGGCTTTTGAAGCAGCTGTAAGCAGCTTCTCTTGCTATTTTAGAAGAATCAAGTAGATTAAATAATGTGTCAAATAAATAAAAAACATGCAAGCACATCCACATATAAACATATTCATATGCAGTTTTTGAGGAATGACTTACTTCTTTCAGTTGTTTCTTTTCCTCCATTAGACGAAGTATCTCCTCCTTTGATATTCTCTTTGGTTTCATTGTTTCATATGCCTACTTTTTCTCTTTTGTATAGCATCCATCTTTCTCTTGTCGACTCACTATTTAACCCACAGAATCCATTGTACAGGCTTTGTCTTCACATGCCTAAGGAATCATCAATTCAGCAATTTAAATAGGATTATAAAATAAACAATGAATCAATTTACATTAATTCACATATTTTAGTATGGTAGGTGATAAGATGCCATCAAGCCCTATCAATGAAAATTCTCTCTTGTATAGCTCTAAAAGAAACGTGTCACAGGATGTCAAACGAATACAAAAGGATCCAAAAATATCCTAGCTGCCATCATTATGTCACCACCACTCACATATTTCAGTATGGTCACTAAAAAGATGGCAGCAATGTTTTCGTGACGTTGCCAATCTCCTAGAAGGGAAGCTTCTCGGGCAAGCTCCAAAACAAAATACAACTACGAGGTAATAAATTCTCTCAATTATTGGAATAATGAGCATACGGAGAACACATATTCTCATAACTTTCATATACTATAAAATACTTATCAAACAGAATTTCGAGAAATACTAGCACGAGACTCTTTAGATTTATATAATTTCCACATGCGATAGAGTAAATAATAATGCTTCTACACCAGGTACAGAAACTGGAAGCCTAGGAAGCAATACATATCTGTGAAAAATAAGTCGAGCTTTTCAATTCCATTTTGGCCTAAATGGCCTACTATACGCAATTCCAGCTGTAATGTGCTCAATTGCAATGCTGTTATTACAAGACTAGTTTCCATGAACAAGTGTTCGAGGTGTTCCAACCGCACAAACACAGAAAGTGATTCTATTTTGGCTTGAAAAGCTAATTTGTTCAAGCATTATGAGTTACTATGAGTAACTTTGTGGAGGTGATAAACGACTGCCAACAACTATGCAAGCCACTTCCAATATTATTAATGGAAACTACTTGTTATAACCAAAATAAATTAACTAAGAGCCATCTCACTTAAACAGCAAACTACAAACCATTTACCTTGCATGCAGTAGCGGTTGTGTCTTCATCTTGCGAGCACCAAAAATTGTCTTCCAAGCACTCAATTGTATGTGCACCAAGAGCAACAACTCCAAGTTGGCGACTGGAAGTTGCTTTTTTTTCTTTTTCTTTTCTCTTCGAAAATTGCTTTTTTATTTGTTTCTTTTGCTTCTTTTTTTTTTTTTGAATATATTGCTTTTTTTCTGTTTCTTTTCTTTTTTTTTTGCGGATATTCCCTTTTTTTTTTCTGTTTCTTTTTCTTCTTCTTTCATTTCTGTATATTGCTTTTTTCTGTTTCTTTTTTTTTTCGTGGATATTCTTTTTTTCTCCGTTTCTTTTTTCTTCTTTTGTCCACATTGTTTTTCCTCATTTGCTTCCTAGTTCTCTTGTGCTTGTCCCCAAGGCATCTTCAGAAATCTGTTGAAAAAGTATGAGAAAAGTAGAGAG
This sequence comes from Sesamum indicum, assembly GCF_000512975.1. Taxonomy (NCBI): domain Eukaryota; kingdom Viridiplantae; phylum Streptophyta; class Magnoliopsida; order Lamiales; family Pedaliaceae; genus Sesamum; species Sesamum indicum. The sequence goes on along the minus strand of NW_011628157.1, from coordinate 1,169 downwards.
GTCAGTGTAAGACAACCTATCACTTATAAAAAATCGATGCTGTTGCAGAAATTGTATGGAGCAAACGAAACAGACAAACTGCAGCGTTTCACTTGATTCTGCTGCACATTTTTTGTGCACTAATTCTGTAGGATGAATTTCAGCAGCAACAGAAATCAATTATGCAGAATAATCCATTTAAACATATTGAAGTCTACAATTCATTTACGCAAAAAAGTTGGAAATATGGAATGTGAATTGCACAATCGATGCATGAGGTTCAACACGTAACCTACGTTAATTCCTACTTAAGCTAGAGCTGCACAATTACATTAATTTGTTATCTAATCCTACTGACTTACGTATTTCCTTGGAAACAGAACTAATTTCAAGTAACACTGAAAATGCACTCCCACATCCTCTTTCTCCTGCCCAATTTTACGGGAACCAAAAGAGCCTTAAATGAGTTCTTCCCCTTTATCCTTTGTCATTCGAATCAAAAGATAATTGTAGACACAACTAGGATTCAGAATGTAAAAACTAGAAAAAAGAGCCAAAAAACTATTATTTTTAAGAGAAATCGGAAAATTGAGGTAAGAGGAACAAATCTAGTTAATTCACATATTTATACACCATATGTGTGCAAAGTGGTATTAAAATAGCATTCATCGTAATTGAATGAATGAGAACATAGAAAATCTTCATAAAAATGTTCACCAATAGGGGAAGATCAATTACCACATAAGTTTCTTTAGGAACTACCGTAGTCCATACAATAGTTCTTTCCATGGGGTTTGACGTTGTGCAATATGTAACCCCTTTTTCTGCAAACCTTGTGACCAAATGTCCTAAGCTAAGAAAGCGAAAAAATAGCTTAGGCGCCTTGAAGGCGGTGAGTGGATTCCAAAGGAAGAAGAAAGAAAGAAACACAAATAACGAAACATCCTACCTCCAATTGATCCCAATTCAACCACTTTTTGGTCAATTTCACCTACAATGGATTTTAGAGTATATTTCGCCATTTCCCACTTCTGCATCTCCGTCTTATATTTTTTCATCTCAGCACCTTCGGCTTTTGAAGCAGCTGTAAACAGCTTCTCTTGCTACTTTAGAAGAATAAAGTAGATAAAATAATGTGTTAGATAAATGAAAAACATGCAAGCACATCCACATATAAACATATTCATAGG
>NW_011628156.1:59491-67229 GCF_000512975.1 Sesamum indicum | reverse complement strand
GTGGTGGCCATACTACGGTATTCAGCTTCAGCTGAAGACCTTGCCACTGTAGTTTGCTTCTTGGTTTTCCAAGATATAGGGGTGTCTCCCATAAAAATACAGAATCCACTTAATGACTTTCTGGTTAGGTGACATGCAGCCCAATCTGCATCACAAAAGACTTTGAGTGAGAAATCAGTGTTAGATGAGAAAAACAAACCTGATTTTGAAGTTCCCTTCAAATATTTGACAACATGAACTGCAGCTTCCTAGTGTTTTTCACAGGGATGTTGAAGGTGCTGGCTCAATTGTTGTACAGCATAAGTCAAGTCTGGCCTAGTGAAACTTAAATATAACAGCCTCCCAATAAGCCTCCTGAATCTGGAAGGCTCAATAAGCTCTGCTCCTGCATCTGTAGATAGTTTCAAACCTGGAGGCAATGGAGTTGTGGTGTGTTTTCCCTTGCTATGCCCCATGTCTTTGATTATGTCATGAGCATATTTTTTGTTGTGTAACAACCAAACCTCCTGCTGAACGAGCAAGTTCAAGGCCTAGGAAGTACTTAGCAGGCCCTAAATGCTTCACAGTGCACAACTCATTCAAATGATCCTTAACACTTATAATGTGATTTTCAGAGGCAGAGGTGACAAGAATGTCATCCACATATACAAGCAAAGCAATAAAATTCATACATGTACCTTTTGTGAACAGACAGTGGTCATGATCACATTGCTCAAAACCAAATACCTTCATCTTGTTAGTAAACTCCTCATTCCATTTTGTGGAAGCTTGCTTCAGGTCGTATAAGGATTTTTCCAATTTACAGACTTACCTGCTGGCACTGTGTACCCTTGTGGAGGCTCCATGTATATGTCTTCATCTAGGGTGTCATGTAGGAAGGCATTGTTCACATCAAGGAGATGCAATGGCCAGTTTCTACCCACAGCTACTGCAAGGAAGAGCCTCACAGTGATTGCCTTTGCAACAGGTGCAAAGCAGTCATTGTAGTCTTCTCCCTCCACTTGAATGTATCCCTTTGCCACTAATCCGGCTTTATATCTTTCAATAGTGCCGTTAGGGTTGAGTTTCACCTTGTATAGCCATTTGCATCCAATGGCTTTCTTGCCTTGGGGCAATTCTGTCAGTTTCCATGTCTTATTTCCCTCTAGTGCATTGATTTCTTCTCTCATGGCATTCTCCCATCTTGGATTTCCTTGGAGCTTCCATGTAGGACTTTGGTTCCTGCAGGTTAGAAATTTTCTCCACAAAGCAACTATGTGCAGCTGTCATTTTATAATATGCAGAATCATCAGCATTGCGACATATATAATCCTTCATCCACACAGGTTCTTTGGTCACTCTACTTGACCTTCTAGGCACTATGGTTTCATTGTCAAGTACTTGGTTGTTTTCTATAGGTGCTATGTCAGGCTCATTACCATTTTCTGTTTCATTAAGGTCTATAGGTTTTGGGAGTGGACAGACTATGTCATCCATAATCTCTACAGAATTCTTAAAAGGGAATGAGTTCTCATGGAATGCTATGTCTCTACTGACATGAATGTTTCCTGTGGTTAAATCCATCACCTTATACCCCTTTATGCCATGCACATATCCCAAAACAATACATTTAAGGGCTCTAAGGTCAAATTTTCTCTTGGAAGGGAGTACATTAGTAATATAACAGAGACAGCCAAACACTTTTATGTGATCATACACAGGTTTTCTTTTGTACAACAATTCATAGGGAGATTTCCAATTCAGGTTCTGTGCAGGAAGTCTCTTTATAAGATAAGTGCCCATCAATAGGGCTTCTGTCCAAAATTTTGAAGCGAGATTAGCATGAAACATAAGTGATCTAGCAATCTGTAGAAGGTGTTGGTGCTTTCTCTACAACACCATTTTGCTGGGGTGTATACACACAAGTTCTCTGATGGATTATCCCTTTTTCATGAAGGAAATCTTGGCATTCCTTATTGATAAATTCAGTGCCATTATCAGTTCTAACTTGTTTTATTTTCGTTTCAAATTGCGTCAATACCATATTATAGAATTGTTCAAGCTTAGGTAAAGTCTGAGATTTATGCAACATTAAGTAGGTCCAAGTGCTTCTATTGTAATCATCAACGATTGTGAGCATATATTCATAGTTGTTAATAGAGTGATTTCTGTAAGGCCCCCACACATCTATATGTATTAGATCAAATATAGAATGAGCCTTGTTTTCACTATCTGGAAATGGCATTCTGTGCTGTTTAGCAAGAGGGCATGCTTCACAAACAATTTTATTAGTAGCATCATTTTTACAAAGTTTCATCTGTCTCAAGACATCCATACTAGTATGGCCTAACCTATAGTGCCATATGTTTTCATTACAATCAGAATTACAGCTGTTCATATTACATATGTATACATTCATGTTATCTGCAGTGGAGGGTGTAGTCTTTCTAAAGTCAGTAGGTATGTGAGCTGGTAGGTTCTTCTCTAGGACATAGAGTCTCCCTTGTCGTTTACCTACAACCATCACCCTCCTAGTCCATAGGTCTTGCACAATGCAATTTTGATCTGTGAAGTGAACACTATAATGGCCATCCTTGCACAGTTTATTAACAGAAAGAAGGTTATGCTTAAAGTTAGAAACATATAAAACATGTTTGAGAATAATGTTTTCAGAAACTTGTACATCTCCAGCAATCTTGACAATATGATTGAACCCATTAGGGAGTTTAACATAGACTTCTTTGTTCAAAATGTGGAGGTTTTTAAAGGCTTTTATAGAAGCACACATGTGGGCCGAAGCACCACTATCAATAATCCAAGTATCATTAGAGATAGGATTTTTACCTGCATAACCTTGGATATCTGAGAAATTAGAGCTTATCTGGCTACAGCTTTGGTCTTGCATAACCTTGAGCACTTCTTTCTTGATGATTTCTGACAGGCTTCTGTCATTTGCAGTTCTAAAGGAGCTCTGCAGGTCACTTATTTCTTGCTCTGTTATGGCATTCATAGCCCTTGGGTTGAATGGTCTGCCTGCAGCTTTTCTCTAGTCAAGAATTGCTTTGTACCAGTCAGGGAAGCCTATCAGCTCAAAACATCCTTCCTTTGAGTGCCCTTTCTTCTTGCAGTGTTCGCATTGCAATTGTCTTTTGTCCACAGATGTCCATTTCTTTGCATTTCCTTTTATGCTTTCTTGTTTTCTTGGTTCAAATACCTGTGCAACCATGACACCCTCCTTGTCTAATTCAGAAACGCCAGAGTTGATTTCTCTTTGTTTCTCAACTCTATGTACCATAGAGTAGGCCTTCGCAGCAGTCGGCAATGGGTCCATTAATAGGATCTGGTTCCTTACGTGATCGTAGGCATCACTCAGCCCCACGAGGAATTGGATCAATTGATATGAAGTCGCTCTATCAGCCAATTTCTTGCTTGTCCCACAGGTACACACCGGCAGGGGATCCAATGTTGCCAATTCGTCCCAGAGCTTTTTAAGTTTTGTAAAATAAGCGGCTACAATCATGTTCTTCTGTGATACAGAGGCAATATCTCTTTGTATCTGATAGAGGAGGGGTCCGTTGCTATCGCCAAATCGTGTTTCAAGCTCCACCCATAAATCTCTGGCAGATTCCGCATACAAGAAAGCTTGTGCAATTTCTTTTGCAATGGCACTTAGAATCCAAGAAAATACCATGCAATCATTCTTGTTCCACGCCTTAATGGCTTCTTTCCCTTCTGTAAGTTTTTGGTATGTTCCATTGATGAAGCTGAGTTTTTCTTTGGCTCCAAGAGCTATTTTTATGGACCTTGCCCACGTCAAATAATTGTTGTCGTTTAATGGCGCTGACACGAGATTCATTCCAGGTTGGTCGTTTCCTTGAGGTTTCATGTTGATATATTCAGTAGAGTTTTTCTCTTCCATGGTGGTTTTTGTCATCCGTTTTCTAAGCTCACGGACTGAAGTAGAAAACAGGAAGTAATTGGTGTAGCAATTTGAAGATTGTGTGTTGTATTCAGAGCCTAACCTGCTCTGATGCCATGTTGAAATACAGAGAAACAGGCATGGATATGGAAAACTGAATCAAGCAAATGAATTCTTGAAAAAAAACAAAGACAATCGGGTATTGAATGTTCAACCAGATGTATTATCTGTTATATCAAGTTACAAGAGGATGAAGTCTCATATATATACACAGTTGGGCTTCAACTAACTAAAAACCTCTAAATTGCTTAAAATAAAAAAATGGATTGCAAATGTTGCCAGACTGAGAAACACGACTTCTTCAGAGGAAAAGAATCTACAGTCCTTCTTATTCAAACTGATGAGCCTGTAGCTTGCTTTCTAGTTGCAGCTACATTTTTTTTTTACCTGGAATTTGATTACACTTTCTTCACTATTTTCCTGGTGGCTATAATGTTGTGGCCCAGATGATGAATCTGGCGCTTAGTCCTGCCACCAGAACAAAAGTAGTGCCGCCGCCAATCCAGAATGGTTCAACTCCAGCTACTGTTAAAACCAAACTATGCAACAAATACAGCAGGACAGAAGGTTGCAAATACCATGATAAATTCCACTTTGCTCATGGGGAGTGGGAGCTTGGCAAACCTATCATACAAGCTCAGGAGGATCCTCGTGCCATTGGAGCTATTCCTGGCTGCTTTGTTGCTCGAGCAAAGCCACCTGTACCAGGACCTGCAGGCAGTTTTAGTGCCTCAGCTACTACCAAGATCAGTGTGGATGCTTCCCTAGCTGGTGCCATCATTGGGAAAGGCGGAGTGAATTCCAAGCAGATAAGCCGGCAAATGGGAGCCAAGTTAGCTATCCAAGAGCACGAGACAGATCCAAACCTTAGAAACATTGAGCTCGAGGGTACATTTGAACAAATTAAGCAAGCAAGTGCAATGGTGAGAGAACTGATTATTAGTATTGGTTCAGTTGGTGGCCCTGCGAAGGCCATTGGAGGCCCTGGAGGTCATGCTACCCCCGGGAGCAACTTCAAGACCATGCTTTGTGAGAACTTCTCCAAAAGGTCCTGCACATTTGGAGATAGGTGCCATTTTGCCCACGGGGCAGCTGAGCTACGCAAAACAGGGATTTAAGTGTCTACTTCTCGTAACACTGTTGTGCCATTTCATGTGGTTTCTTTCCAGAGTTTTGGCTATGCGATTTGTGATGTTTTGACATTAAAACACTGATGTAGCAGAGTTAATGTCACCTATTGAAGAGCTATTTAGACTAACTAGTTTATTATCAATTGCAATTATGGTTCTTTGTTATGCAAGGATGGGATATATGGCTTGTATTTCAATTTAGGGGCCTTGGGTATGTTAATTGTTTTCTTTCATCTCTTCTCGGTAGGCAATAGGATTGGTGTTGGTTGTCTTGTTTATGACTGAAAAATGTACTTGGGTTTGCTTATAGTTCCATTCCCGCATAATGTTTTGATGTTGTAAGGTGTGAACCCCCAGTGATATCTCTTTCACAAAATAAATCCTAGCCAACTATTATAGAAATTATATGGAATACTAAACTCCTTAATACGAACCAAAATATAAATAATGAATATAATAAAAATAAAATGAAATAAAGAACAAATATGAGATTTGAGAAACGGCTCAGGATGTCGCCAGATCCAATCACAGAGGTTCGAGTTCCTTTGTCACTGAGACTTATACACTACGAGAAAAGGGCCAAACCCATGGTTACACTATTGGAAATCACTTCGACAGATCACGGAGACCTTGCCTCTCACAACCGGTCACAAAGACCCACTACTAGGATCACTTAGCATAGTATGAGAGGATGAAGAAGAGTGAGTATGTTGTGTCTTGGGCCCGAAGGGTAGAACCCCTTTTATCAGAGAACTAAAACCGTAGAAATGGAAGATTACGGTGGCTTTCGATAAGCCATTAAGTTGGCTATGGAAGGCCACCACCATTCTAGGTGGAGAAGGAAGGAAAGACAATCCATGGCAGAAATAGAGAGAAAGGGAGGAAGAGAGAAACTGTCGGCGCACAAAGAAGAGGGGGAAAGTAGCAGTCATTAGGGTTAGGTCCATATATATATAGGATAAGGGTTATGGGTCGGGTTACCGATAGTGGGCCGGGTAGTATAGGTGGGCAGCCGGGTGGGTTTGGGTCTTTTCTCTGGTGGGCAGCCGGGTGGGTTTGGGTCTTTGCTCTGGTGGGCCTACCATATAAGTCATTTGCGCCATATAAACTTTACATACTCCACCTTGGACCAATGATCCTTAACAGGAACTTGGTTTGGAGTACTCTTGGATCTGGCGAACTTCATCATAGCCAGAAACAGGGACCCTCCACTCATGTACCTGCAAAGAAACACAACTAAGACAGAAGAAAAGTTAGTCAGGGACTAATCTCATAATTTTTAGACAAGTAGTGAATTTATCCACAAGTAAGCATTTGGTCCCCATATCTGCAGGGTTTTCCTCAATTTTGATCTTTTCCAGCTTTATGACTTCCTCCCCAACGATGTCATGGATGAAATGAAACGTAACATCTATATGTTTTGTGCGATCGTGAAAAACAGGGTTTTTGCAAAGCTGAATAGAAGATTGACTGTCCGAAAAAACAACTAGTTTTTCTTTTGAAAAACCCAATTTCTTTTATAAGACTATCTAGCTAAATGGCTTCCTTAAAGGCTTCAGTAGTGGCAATATATTCTGCTTCAATAGTTGATAAAGCGACTATGTGTTGTAGTTGAGATTTCCAACTAATGTATGCACCGCAAAAAGTAAACACATAAGATGTAGTGGACTTACGACTATCCCTATCATTTGCATAATTTGAGTCCACATATCCAACAAGTTGAGTGTAATCAGAGTTTCTAGAAAAAGTAATGCCAATATCAACAGATCCACGCAGATTTCTAAGCAAACATTTCAATGCTTCCCAATGGGGTGATCCAGGATTGACATGTACCTACTAAGACAACTAATGGCATATGCAATATCAGGCTTTGTGCACACCATAAGATACATGATGGAACCAATAACATTAGAATAGGGAACTTTTTCCATTTTAGCCTTTTCAGAATCTGTTTTGGGAGATTAGTCTTTGCAAAGTTGAAAATGTGTAGCTAAAGGTACAGATGCAGGTTTAGCATTTTCCATGGAAAAGTTTTTCAAAACAGACAAGATATATGATTTCTGGTTTAAAAGAATAATAGAGTTTTCTCTATTTCTAGAGATGTTCATCCCAAGAATTTGTTTTGCATTTCCAAGATCTTTCATTTCAAAAACATTACAAAGTTGTTTTTGCAAATCACAGATGAGATGAGGATTAGGGCTAGCAATAAGCATGTCATCAACATAAAGAACAAGAAAAATAGGTGAAGTATGCACATACTTAAAATAAAGACAGTGATCATAGTGACTCCTATTGAACTTTAAAGATAAACTGAAAGATTAAAATACTAGAAAGGTTGAAAACACTCAGAATAAATGCTTTGAAGAGTAGGAGAAGTTTATAATCCCATCCCCTTCTGCTTCATTGCCTCTTTATTTATAGGCGTCGCGGACTTGAAATTCGGACTCCAAACTTGTTTCTGTGATTACGTCATTGCGTTCGTCATCGCCTTGTGATTTCCAGCTGTCTGTCATAATGGTTTGTCGGTCACATGATTTCCAGTTTGCTGCTTTGCTGACTGTTGGCTTTTGTTATTTTCTGCCGACAGTCTTATCTCTCGATTTTACATCGTTTAACTTTTACTTCTCTTGGTAAAAATTTTTCTCTTTCC
>NW_011628156.1:8119-53825 GCF_000512975.1 Sesamum indicum | reverse complement strand
CTTATTTTCCCAGATTAACATCCTCTTCTTTTCGAATAAGCTTTCAGCAAACTCCGTGCTTTTCCCTGTCATGGAATTTAACAGGAATGATCCATTCACTTTGTTTGAGAAAATCTTGAATGGATACTTGACTTTGTCCATCTCTGTGAGACAGATCCATAGTCCCCAAGCTCTCCTAGTAGAGATACTATCTTCACTAATGACTGATACCAAGGGAGCTTCTCCTGAGGCAGCTTTGATTTTGTTGAAAACTACCATATCTGGCCTCTGCAGCTTCATGAAATGGAATGCTGGATGAGACCCCTTTCCTGCAGTTTCTGGAGCTACTGAAACAAATTTTATCTCCAGAATATCGCCTCTTTTCAAGTGGGGGTTGTTTTGCCATGAATCAAAGACTGCCCTACTAATCCACTCTGGAAGCTTTGAGATTTCCGGAAAGCTCGGCGACATAGTATGAACTGAAGCTCCAAAATCATACCATTCTCTAACATCTTCTGGTTTAGACCCTTCTAACACCCAGACTCTATTATATTTTCCGAATGTTTCGATAATGGTCTTGCCTGGATTGACTCCTTTGTGGGAGATTAATTTTTCCCACATACGCTGATAATCCTAGCAAGCAGAAGAAGATATTAATTCGTTAGTATTAGCCTTAGAGGTGCCTGTCATTGGCCTAAGGCTAATCTCTCCCTCTTTAACCCCAGAGGTGCTGGACTTGAACCTATAGGAGTTTGCACTTCCTGTGATTCAATTGTTGCCGTTTTCACCAGAGTCTGGTGATGGCCTTGTGCAATCGGTACTTGAATCCGACGCTACAGGTGTAGAGCCCTGTACTCTAAAGGCATGTTTTGGGTCATGCTCCCTCAACTCGCGAGTCATCCCGGAAGGTGATGCCTTTCGAATTGGTTCTCGTAAGTCGTTCCATAGCGAGGTGGATGCTAATAAGGAACTCCTTATTGCGACCTGGACAGTGTCCAGATCAGCTCTTTGGATTTGTCCAGCAACTTGGGCGTTAACCGCTAGCTGTCCGAACTTTCTGTCAAGCTCCTCGAGGTTTTTCCGAAGGTGCCTGAGTCTCAATATGATGGAGTTTGCTTCATATGCCTCCATCTCTCATTAGGAAATCTGCAATAACGTTTTCATGAGATTTTATAACGACAATATTATAACAATAATATTGGCATTCTGTTTGCCATCTGATAATACGAGCTTTCTCTATTTTTTTGTTCTAATTTATTCTTTAAGAAAGCCTTAACATTAGTATTATCAACCTTTAAAGTAAATTCTTTAGCAAGTAAAAATAAAGACCATTTTTTGAAAGCCTTCCAAACCGCAAAGAATTCTTTCTCATTTATGTGCCAAACTTTGGCTTGTTGTTCTGAGAACAACCCTCCGGTATATCTACAAGGTTATTCCCCTGTAGTTGTCTTCTTCATGAGCACTGCCGCCCATCTGTAATTATTGGCATCTGTGTAGACTACCAATTCATCCCCGTCTTGCAGTATAGCAAGCTTTGGAAGGTTATTGCAAATTTGTTTCAACTCACGAACCCTTTTGGTGTGGATTTCTTCTCATTTCCACTTTGAACTCTCCGTTTCTTTCAGCAGTGGTCGGAAATCCTTTCTGTATCTTGCAAGATCCTTAATGAAGATTCCTGCAAAATTAACAACTCCCCAGAAGATTTGTAGTTGCTTCTTATCTTTGAGTACATCTGGAAAATTGCGGATTTTCTCCACAATATGGTCTTGCAACTCAATTCCTATTTTGTCAATAAGGATTCCTAAAAATTCAATCTTATTAACTGCAATAGTAGCTTTCTTTTCAAAAAGTACTAAACTTTCCCTATAGCATGCATCAGAAAATATTTCAAGATGTTTAATATGTTCCTTCATGTTTTTTGATGCAATCAATATGTCGTCAATATTGACAAACATGAATTCAAAGTAATCTTTAAAAAGATGATCCATTTTTCTTTGAAATATCTGGGTGCGTTAGCTAAACCCATTGGGAGCACATTCCAGATATATTGTCCCTGTGGTGTGGAGAATGCAGTGAATTTTTTTAATTCATTCTCCATCTTAATCTGATAAAACTCAAATTTGCAATCGAATTTAGAAAACACTTTTGCTCCTTTAATGCAATCAATTAAGTGTTCTCTACTACGAACGTAATAACCATCAAATTCTAATATCTTATTAATACTTTGATAGTTAATAACCAACCTGGGTTTACCTCTCTTTATTTCACTATGATTTCTTACCAGGAATCCAGGGCTACTGTAGGTAGAGACTCCGGGTTCAATGAGTCCAAGACTGATATGCTCTTTGATTATCATCTGCATATCCTTCTTTTCCTCCATGTTCATCTAAACAGGTTTGTATCGAACATACTCGTATTTGCATTCATCTTTGACCTTCAGAGTAGCTTCGATCTTGTTCCTATCCCACCAAGCCAAAGGATTTTCATTGAAATTCCTCTGGATGAGCCTCTTGACATTCTCAAGAGAAAGCCTGCTTTCTTCGCTAATATCTAGCGATTTCATTTCCAATAGTGCTTCTTTAAGGTTCAGAATTTCCTCCTTGGATTGCTTATAGAAGCTATCGCTATCTATGAGTCCCTGCTGCCTGAAAGACGAAAGGACCTTACCAAATTTCCTCTTATCCTACATTTTTAGATAAGTTAATCTAGCATCAATATCACCACGTTTGCTGCGAAAATTTATTGGCATTATCCTGTTAAATGCCTTTTCTCTTCGCAACACCTGTATCTCACTACCACAGTTAGTAGTAAAGATTAACAGATTCCTTTGATTATCCTGCATATATCTTGCAAATGTTTGAGTAAAATTGTTACCTAGCAGGATATCGGCTCCTGTATCATGAAAGTAAATAGGAGGTGTTTTTACCCTAAACCAGGGTGATCCAAATGCTCCTCCAATCATGATCTTGGCTTCTCGTATTCCCTTATTGAGTATCAGGATTTTTTGTGAAAAATCCCTTCCTACAATAACGGGTAAGGTTTCCCTTGCTTCCTTAGGAAAAACTCCAGGTTTTGCCGTGCAAATTCCTGATCCTGAATCAATATAAGCTGCAAAATATTCTGTCTTATATTGATCATACAACATACCAACAGATATGTATATGGAAAAGGGACTCGTCATTCAATCCTTATGGTAACACCCTCAAGACTGAATTCCATTCTGTTACCTTTTCTTCCCCATGGTTTATGATCTTCGAGGAAACTTAACCCCAAAGTCATACTCCCATTTTCTCGTCCTGCAACACCTACAACCAAAATTTCATGGCCTGCTATTTCTAGCATGCCTTCATATTTTCCAACAATAGGTTGTTGCAAATGATATAAGTCATCACAAGGAAAATAATTTTCTTTCTTAGTGATGTCAAATATAACTTGTATTTCTTTCCATCTTTCAGGGCATCTAAGTTTTACGTTATCTACCCTAATCTCTTGAGGAGTTAAAGCTTTTAGTAACTCTTTCTCCTTTCCTTTGTAGCCTATAATCCTATCTTCTGAAAAGGACATCCGGCTACTAAACTCAGTCCTGGAGCTAAGTGTCCGATCTAAGACTGGGTGATCTTTTATAATAATATCAACACCACCTATTCTAGGTATCCTAATAGGATCTGGTGCCATCACCTTAGCGAACTCCTTGAAAATTCTAGAAATCTCAATATACTCTTTCCTAAGGAACAAATCTGAATGATGGGTATTGGAAAGGGCATATGCAATTCTATAGGTTATAGAATACGGTCTATTTCCTTCTTTCATTAGATCTTTTCTTTTAAAATCTTGATGAAGGGTTAAGACTCTACTGAAATCTTGGTCTGCTAGGTTGTATGCAATCCTAGGATGAATGTCAAACATCAATTTACCAGCATACAAATTTCCTATCATTGTTCCAAGACAACCATCTCTTAAGTTATTAATTCTTCTATCCATTATCGATAAATGTATTTCTGAATCAATTCCTTCCTTAAAAGTTGCTTTTATTACTACTTCAATAGTCCCTATATGGATCCATTTCATAGTAATAGCTACTTCTTCTCTAAACTTACTCAATTCTTCAAGAATTTCTTCTTTAGGAATTAACTGCATTTCCATCACATTACCAGTAAGTTCCATAGGTATAGCAAACTCACCTGAACTTACTTTGTAGATTATGTGATGCTTCCTTTGGTTCAGTCCTATCTGGTTTAGGACATTCCCAATTCCCCCAATCCTAAATCCATCGTATGGGCTGAGGTTGGAATCTTGTCGCATGATTCTTTCCATGGTTTTGTTTGATACCGTCATTCTGGAAAAGAATCCTGATATGCTTTCAGACGTTTGAAGCCTATCTCCCTCGTTGTAATTATTCTGACTCGGTTGAAGATCCATCTGAATCAGTCTCTATTTCCTCTTCATAGACGCTTTCGTCTGAAAGAAGGTCTTCGAATTGGTAGATGGGTACCAAATCGCCATAGTATACTGCATCTAGGATATCATCTGTGGCTTCAAATTTTCTCACTTCACCACGTTTCTGCGGGCAGTCGGGAGATATATGCCCTTTTGCTCCGCAAGTCCAGCAATTGCAGTATTTCAAACTTTCATTGACTCGGGTATGGGCTCGTCTGAAAGTTCTTCTTGTAGGGGTTCTTCCAGTGGATCTTGCATCTGTTCGTCTAGATCCCTGGGATGAAACCCTTGTTGGTCCTGTTCTCTGTCCAGATTTGTATGTTCTGGCTTCGGATTTCGACCACCATGATCTCCGCCGGGAAAAGGTTCTCCTGGAACTCCTAGGGTAGGAGTCACTATTCTGTTTCTTCCTTTCCCTTGGCTCACTTGATTCTCCTATAATAGTTGGAAAATTATTATTATCACAATAGAGGGGTTCGTTTGATTTTACCTCTCAGTCTTTTCATATTCTTCTGGATGGATGCTTGATAACACCAATCCTTTAGTTTGTCTTTAAGGAAAGACATTCTTTGCGCCACTGAATCTAGATGTCCTTCAGGTACTTTGTATGACTGGATCAACATTTCCCTCCATGGACTGCATATCTTTGCGAAGAACAATGGAGCTGCTACTTCCGTTGCTACTCCACTCTGCAAGAAATACTTGGCGAAACCAATAGATGTATTCATCGACTGCACAAATACTCCTAAGTTCAAGGCTGAAGAGAGCCTGTGCATATTCTCTAGCCTTTTCTGCTCTACTTCCTTCGAAGTATCCATCTCCGATGAAGTGTATCTTGATAAGCCTTCCTAGCCGGTCTGCTATTGCGCCTTCCGAATCTCCGGCAAGGATGTTGGCTTTGGTATCTTCTGGGGCTATAAGTTTACCAATCCCTCTAAGCTCAACTCTACAAACTTTATGAAGTTTTCTTTGTCAAGCTCTAGGGTAGTTGTTGCTATCTTGATTGCCGCAACCTATTCGTCTATCAGTTTCTCGATATTTTCAAAATCGATAATATCCAGGTTTAGTATAGCGCCATATGGATGTAAGGGCTGGAGCATGGTCCTTGCCCAAGGTGTATTCTCCGGCACTCTCTTTGGATTTCTTCCTGGATTTTCTTTAGCCTAGTCCCCACAAACGTTGGAGTGGCATTAGTGTGGAAATCCGCACTTTCTCTCATCGGTTGATCCTGTGGAGGATCATTAGAAAATGATCTCATTTGTTTGGATATTGACTAAATCCACGATCCCGAGTTGGGAAAAGGATTCTGTCAATTCTTGTAGATCTGATAGATCTGCTCTTGTTACTTCCATTATTTTATAGATCTAATAGAAGCAATAATCAGATCTTCTCTTGACTTCGGCTTTGGAATCTCCGTGGCCTTCCCCTTCTGGTGTAGAAGAGGTACTGTTCCAAAGGCGTCCCTGATTTGCTCCTGTCTGGATCTAGATGTCTCAGCGCTCTCTCGTTGATTTCCTTTTAGATCTGCAATTTCTGTCTTCAGATCTGTAATGCCCTTGTGTAGATCAAGAAGAATCTTAAGGACCTCGTCCACCTTTTGGCTCAGGGATTCTATTTTCATAGGTATATGTATTAACCTATGTCCATAATCTTGAACCGTCTTTTGTATCTCCCTCAGATCTTGGGAAATCTTTGATGTATCGGACTCGAGTTCTTCCCAATCAGTCATAATTTTTAGAACTGAAATTATGTAGGAATTTACCCGTTCCGTTTCTCCTGGCTGGGATTCTACCATGGACTTCAGTGGAGTGTAGACGTCTCACTACATTTCCTGGTAGTACTTGTCGAACTTCAAAATTTCTCAGCCACTCTTGTTCCTCTTCTGGCGTGAGAAGTTTTGGATCAATCCTCTTGGGACCGTTGTCACATTTGTCAAGAATTTCCATGAGAAATTCTCTTCTTTGTATTTTCAAAATCTGGAAATATTCCCTGTTTTCATAGTAACTCGAACTTTCGTTCGGTACCATTTTTCTTGAAAGGTCTCCTCCATTAGTAGATAAATAATATCAAAATGTAAGATAATCATATATTTCTTCAATAAACCTAGGCTCTGATACCATTCTAGGCGAGCATGGGTGAAAAATGCATAAAAATGCAAGAATAGTGAAAATGGACTAAAATTCACGCTTGAAAGTAGTTCAGGGGTAAAATGGTCCGGAATTTAGCCCAACTCTGCGCATATTCTTTTCAGATTCTGTCGGGGGGCCAAATTGAGTGATTTTGAAAAGTTACAAGGCTTAAATGAGAACGCAAAAGTTAAAGGACTAAAATGAGAAATGGCCAAAATTAGGGGACTATTTTTGTCTTTAACGCTTTTTTTATTTGAATACACCACTGATTTTCAATTTCGTCTTGGTTCTTCTCTGATGGATACAGGTAGGTCGATCGTGCCAAGTGATTCGACCTCACTTCCTCCGAATCCAACCAATAGGGTTCTTACTGGCTCCAACTTAGCATTATCTAAACCCATTTTCGTCAATACCTCCTTAAGGATGATATCCATTGTCCACTAGTACCTTGTGGACAGTGAAATTATCAACGTTCATCTTAACTACCATGGGATCGTTATCTAACCCAACTCTTTCATCAGCATCTCGAGCTCCAAACGCAATTTCCTGTACTGTTGCCACATTCATCATGATATGTTTTCTTTTATTTGATCTATTCTCTCTTTCGAACTTTTTCTCGATCTTTTGGAATAGCCAGCCGATCCTCCTACTATTGCGTGTAAGATGCCTTTCACAGGCGCATTTTTCTTTACTCCTTCCTACTTTCTTTCCTCGCGCCATTTTTGTCTGCCTTCTCTACTTCTCGATCTGCTTCGGTGAATGTCCTTTCTTTCCTCCAGGCTTCGTGATATTTGATTTTTGAAATATCCTTACCGCACGAGTCGTTCAATCTCATCCTTCAATTGACAACATTCTTCAGTGGCGTGGCCTTTCTCCTTGTGAAATCGACAATATTTGTTCGAATACTTTTTTGCCGGGGTAAACCTTGTATGCCGTGGCCATTTCAGCACATCATTTTTCTCCACCATCAGTAAGGCCTTTGCTCGTGTCATATTCAAGGGAGTGTACCTGTGGTAATTTGGTTGGTAAGGAGGTTCCCTTACTTTTTCTGGTTTTGATCTGCGATCTCCCTCCTTTCGTTGCAATCTCGATCTCTCCTACGATCTGCAGTGAATCTCCATTCCTTATCCTTCATGGCGTTCATTTCTTCCTGTTCTATGTATTTTTGTGCCAAGGCCATCAGTTGTTCCACGTCTGTAGGTAGGTCTCTTGCAAGTGCAGATGCGAATACTCCTTTCTTTAGCCCATGGATGAGAATACTAATCATCATGTCTATCCGTAGGTCTTGTACTTCCAGTGTTTCATTATTAAATCGCCCCTATGAAACTTTTTAAAGTTTCATTTTCCTTTTGTCTTATGGTAAAAAGATGAGTAGCGGATCGCTTCTGCTTCACTTGCCAAATGGAAAGTGATTTTTGCACTAGTTGTTCTTGTGATTCTATGCTAATGGGGCCATTAATTCCTGAGCTTTTCCTGTCAAAGTAGTAACGAATACTTTAGCGTTAATGGGACCAGATTGCCCGTATAAATTCATTACCAAATCCAATGTTGTCACATGCTCCTGTGGATCTTTGATTCCATCGTATTTAGGAAGGTCGGGCATTCTGAAGTGCGGATTTACTACTTCTTTCAAATTTTTATTGCAGAATGGAGAATTTCGGTGATGAGATACTATTTCTCCCCGCCTCTTGAGTTTATCGATCTACTTTCCTAGCATAGAGATTTGTTTCCCCACGTTATCTACCTCGGCTCGTGAGATAGCAGGTCCTCTCTAATAGCTTCTATCGCGACTGCTTGATCCGACCCCAGAGGGTGTATGGTATCCCTTCTCGGTTTCTTTTCTACTTGTTTCTTTAGATATTTTTTTTAGGCTCTTTTTTCTTAAATAGTCTCTTTTTAGCAGTTTCTCTTTCAACTGAAAATTTAGTTCCCCGAGCGACTAAAAAGCAGAAATTTTGTTCACTGTTTGTTCATCGATAGATTCAAGCCGGTTTCGCTCCAATTTTCTGAAGAGTTTTTTCCCTCTTTCTTAGTTAATGGCCAACTGAAAATGACCCGTCTAATGTATCGGGCGAAACCAAAAAGGAAAAATGGGTGGATAAATGAATAGGGTCCGGTTGGGAAGCTTGGACTTTATCTTCTGCATCAGGTCCAATTATTAATGGGCTTTCAGTCCATCGGTCCAAACTAAAATTATTTATCAATGCCAAATCTGTCCATACTCACAAACGGCGGCTAATAATACCACACACAATTTTTTTGTGAAGTCAAAAATACTCTTCATGATAAAATAATTAACTTATTCAACTTTTCAATATTTATATTAATTGATAAATTAAATTTTTTTTGTTAATGTAATGTACTGATTTATATATTTTACTTTATTTATGTACAAAAATAGAATGCGACACGTTAAGTTTATATTAAAAAAAATTGTTGTGACAGTTGAAAATTAAATCAAACTATTACGTGCTTGAAAATTGGAAGTTTTACTAGCTCAAGAATAAGAATTATTATTTTTTTAAAATTTTAAAAACTCACAAATCCTATTTTATTCTTGTGTATATGAAAAAGTCTCATCAAATTATTATATTATTTAAATACATTATATAATGATGAGTGTATAAATATAACTTAAATTCTTACCAGCATCCATGCATAATATGTATTAACATGGAAAATATCTCTCATTATAATCAAAATTAAAAGCGTAAAATTCATATTAACCCTATGATACTCAATATATTCGGATAAGTCTCTATGATAAAAAAAAAAAAAATCATATATAATCTCCTGTAAAATTTAAAAAGGTGCACATTTTCCTCCTTTAGAATTGTATCTCACGCATTAAAAGTGGGACTGTGTAAGTATTTTTTGCCCCTAAATGAGCAAACTACCAATGTCTTTAAATAATACATATTTTAAAAATATAATATAAGTTATATGTATATAAGGATAAATGCATTTATGGTCCTCAAATACAGTCACCAATTCAATTTTGATCCTCAAACAATTTAAGGTTGCATTTATTAATATTAATGTGTCTAGACTTGGGCTTATGAGGAAGAGAGAGAAAAAGGTTTTGGAGATTGGATGCTATTTCTTTTCACTTTTTTCTAAAAAAAAATTATTGATTAATTACTATGTGGGCTTTTCGGTAATTTCAAGTTTCCTTTCAACAAATGTACAAATGGAAGAAAAAGATTTATGACATAATTAAGAAGTTTGTAAAGTACTAGAAGGTGAACCCTCAGCAATACCCATACATCCGGTGCAATTCAAACCCATAATTTCAAACCTGTTTCTGAAACATCGGTTCTAACCACTAGACTAGCACATTATGGGTGTTGAGCCTGGAATATGGGCGTACCGTAAAGTAGTGGTAGCCAACTTATGATATTTGATCCTGTGAAAATTGAACTTATTTTATTAATGTATTGACGAAACTACAGTGATCAAGTTAAAAAGTATCTCAACAAGTTTTGACGAAAGAAGTTCGGATTCATTTAATTATATTAAAGAAAAGAGTTAAATCTGTCCTAATTGTCCAACTTAATTAATAGTTGGCACATCAATGGCAAGAGGGTGTAGGACAAGAGTTAGGCTACTATAACACATGCCATTGCCATGTGATATGGCACTTATTAGTAATATTAAATTACTATAAGATGTAAAATCTAGTGTGCTACTTGAAAACAACAAAAAGTAGGGGTAATTATTTTTCTATTGGTGTAATTAAGTATAAATTTTATGTAATTTGAAAAATTAATTTAGGTTTTATAATGTTTCTTTTTTTCTAATAAATAGATTTATTTATAGGTCAAAATTTATCGAATTTGTTGATATTAGTAAAAAAGTTAAATAAAAATACATATATAAACCCAATTGACTTAATACTGATTTATTACAAATCAAATAAATCTTTTCCAACCAAACTACCCTTATAGGTGTGAATATATATCTCCTCACATTCATTAACATGTAAAGATATATAAGGATAGTTTTGTCAGAAAAAAATTTGTTTGACTTGCAATAAATCATTAATAAGTCAATATGGGTTAAATTTGAGTTTTATTCAACTTTTTGTAAATATCAGCAAATTTAATAAATTTTGACTAACGAGGATCTCTTTGTTAGGTAACAATAAATGTCAAGTGTAGTATATATAATTTTTCAAACTATAAAAAATTTACATGTAATTAAACTAAACCTCAAGGAATGATTGTGTAATTATCCCAAAATAATATGACAAAGTAAATTTATTTCACACTGAAATTAATGCATTTGAGTTGTTTGTGGGAAGTTTCTTATGGGGAAATTTTAATGTCGTATATGCGAATTTATACTTATGTGAATTATTAATTATTAAATTGTTATTTAATAATAATATTGTGTATAATTCAACAATTGATAGTTTGTATGGATGAAAACTTCAATAATATTAGATGGTATTGAATTGATTGCAAATTAAAAATATTGCATTCGGTCTATTGATGAAAATTATAGAAATGACAAATCTAATTGATGCGATAATTCTAACAAAATGTTTGGATCTCCAACCTAAATATAAGTAAACATGTTATGCATATTTGAAACTTATGTAATTCCGTGGATTCCATCCACAATGTCTGACCTAACTGAACTATACATGTGGATTTATCACTTAGCTCCTTCATTGGTTTAATCCTATCATTTTATATGTTTTAGAAACTTTAATAGACAGGCCTCAGTTTGAATTCCCTCAGTGGGAGCATCCCCCAGTCTCTCTTTGATCTTCCTTCACTCCAGAAAGGGAAAATAACGCTTTTGGTCCCATAAATTAGATCTGTTTCACTTTTGGTCCCATTCATTTGAGATTAGCACTTTTAGTCCGGTAACTTACAAAAATTAGCACTTTAAGTCCTCATCCACTTGTTTTTCTACAATTTAAAGGTGTAGAGCACGTGCCTAACATGTGATCGTTAAGTATTTTTAGTTTGAGAGAAAATTGATTTGTTTCCCAGCTTGGGACCATTTTTGGAGAAAAATATTACTACATTTGAGGAGAAACAATAAATCTTTAAGAAAATTAGGGCAAAAAACATATTGATTTCTTTCTTTTCTCACAAAATTTGAATCCTATACTTCTCATATTTCTATGAGTTGAAGCTAAGCAGAAGCAACAGAATAATCATGTCTTCTACAAGTGAATTAAGTAGGCCAATGAAACACTCATATGCTACTATTGAAAAAAGATTACCAAATTTTCCTCCAACCAAAAGTACTTAGTGGCAACGTGCTAGACATGTGACCTACATCATTAAATTATAGATGAAAAAGTATCTGAGGACCAAAAGTGCAATTTTTGTAAGTTATGGGACTAAAAATGCTAATGCCGTAATGAATGAGACCAAAAGTGACATGAGCCTAACTTATGAGACTAAAAATGCTATTTCTTCCTGCAAATACTTGTACTTAACTACAATCAGCTAACTGCACAGCCAATGAATTTCCAACTTTACTTTTCACACTAGAAAGGCTTGAAGCTCTCGATCTATCTCATAACTTTTTCAATGACACTGTTCAGCTAGAAAATATCCAAAGTATAGTCAATCTTACAATACTTGACCTTTCTTACAACAACATATCCTTTGACATCGAGTAGTACTAGTGCAAGTTTGTCATCATTTTCCCAACTATTCAAGTTAGACTTAGAGGGTGTTTAACTAAGCTTATGGCTTTCCTAAAATATCTTATAAGATGTTAGAGAGCTTATAAGCTTCAATAAAGTATTTGACAATTTTTTATTTAAAAAACATATAAAATCTCAAAATAAGATATTTTGGATCTTATAACCTCTTTAAAAAAAAAGTTTAACTTTCTTAATTTTTTTTTTATAAGATCTTATAAGTTATATAAAATTAACATATCATAAGACAAAAATATCCACATTCATACACTCACACACTCTATCCCTCACACACACACACACCCACTCTTTCTCTCTCTAGAATTAAAAAAAAATACTATTTAATTTTTCTAACATTAAAAAAGAAAAAATACGCAATTATTTAATAATAAATTATTATAGTTAAATAAAAATAATATTGGTATTTGATATTATATTTACTGAAAAATATAAATCCAAGGCATTATTATGTGATTAGAAATAATCATTGCATTAACAAAGAAAATATAAATTATATATCTATATTAATCTTCGACTAGCATGAATATACATATATATATTATTTTTTTCAAAAGTTTAGATAATAATTTGTTATTTTGTTTATTATAAAAAGATTATCTACTAAATTTTTATTTGGAAATAAATCAATATACTATTTATAAAAGCGTTTTAAAATTTTTTAAAGCAAAAAATGTCAAGAAATAACAATTTATTTGATTCTAATAGTATCATGCCCATTTTAGTCATGTTATCAATAAAAGACCTTATTATGCCAAACACCTTAACATATAATCGTAAGATGTTTTCACATCTTATAAGTTTCAACATCTTATTTTATCCAAATACTTTATGAGCTTATTTTTATTATAAGATCCAACATCTTATAAGCTCCTACATCTTATAAGATATTCTAGAAAAGCTTAGCCAAACACCCTCTTAGGTTCTTGCAACCTGCACAATTTTTCTAATCTTATAGTCCTAAACAATCTAGACTTACACACGAACCAGCTCCACAGTGAGTTGCCCCTGCCCCCACCCCAAAAGCTTTCTGTGTAGATTACTCTAAGAACAACTTTGAGAAGCCTATTCCACTTACCATTGTCGACTCCATTCCAATCTGAGGTTCTTCACTCCTGAAAATAATGGCCTAAATGAAACTATTCCAACATCCCTTTCAATGCTACTTGCTTAGAAATTCTTGATTTGTTTGTCCCTATATTATAAAAAATATCCATTGGAATGTTAAATGAGGGGCAAAATAAAAAATTTATGTATTTTTTTCTTTTTTTGAAGTCTCTGTCCAAACCCTACGGAAGAATAAGGTGTAAACGGAGAATTTTCAAAGGGGGTGTACGTATAAATTTTAAAATTTTGATTAGAAAAAGTATAATTTTACATTTTGAAAGGGAGTTGAACTGTAATTGATCCTAATCTTTGCAATCTTGGGAAGCAGTATAATCTATGGACCACAAACTATTTCTCCTGGCTATCTAGCTTCCTCCTCTCTCTATTTGGATAGGTAAACATGTGATTGTAACATTTTTGTCTTTTACATGCTATATTGATTCTGCTTCTATTGATATGATGTCACCTCCTACTAAACTTTTTTTGAACATACAGTTCAAAATATGGGTTGTCTTGGTATGGTTGCCCCTTTATTTTCTGGGTTTTTCTAAAAAATATTCCTACTCCACCTGCTACCCATTTGCATGTTTTGCATGGTTGGGAGCTAAAGATATCTTAGATGTCAAATATACTATAAGAATTATATATTTTGGTTGTCCAGTGGATGGATGGTGTCCTTGCTAAGGGGGAGGCCTTAGATTTCTTTCATGACGAGTTCTAGTGCCCTGTCTTTGTAAATGATCTTGTTGCGGTCTTGACTAACGGATGGATCTCGGGCTAGAGCCTTGGACTCGATATGAGAACCTTGTCAATTGCTTAAATGGTTTTTAAAGTTAAGAAACATATTTTACAGGTTCTCCAGATAATGTCATCTATAGACACCTTTATGAGCTCTTTAAGTTAGGATCTGTTAACAAAATTATTTTCTCTTTCCACATATTGATTGTGTGACAGCTTTGTCTTTTCCAGACTGGTGTCCTTTTCGTGCTCTAAATATAGCACTCTCTTTGACTATGTTTTCTCGCTTTGTTTGTGTCTCAATATAATCCAATTCATTTGTCAAGAGTAATCCATGTGGTGTAAATTGATTAGCTAGATTTTTTTACTGTAACAGTTTGTTCCAATTGGTTGATACGCTTTGTTCTGACATTTATCAGCACTCGGTATGTATATATATATTTACATGTATTGGAATATCAATTAAATTAACTATTTATACTTTAAATTAGCAAGGTATATGGATGGTCGTGTCATATGTAGCTCATACACTTCGCTTTGCTGCTGCTGATCAATTTTGCTATGCCTATAAGTCAGGAACTACTTAAACCGATCAACATTTCGATGCATATTTGGTTTGTAGAGTTGTCCCAAGTCAGACCGCATTTCCAAAAGAGAAACAGGGTGGTTGGCTAAGACAACTATGGAATTGATAATTATTTAAGAAACATCAATGATGTTTATTTAATTTACTTGGTCTTAGAGTTTGTTGTTTGTCATATCGTTTTTGGCTTGTGAAATCAGATTTCAAATACGCAGTTGGGATTCATGCTTTGCAGTGATGCTCTGATTTTCCCTTGTGTCATGTTCTCCATGTTCTCCGGTTTGAGAAGTTCACTAAAAGCCTTATTTTTTGGTAGTCCATTCTTTCTTACATGTATGACAAAAAGTTGTGTTGTTTCAATGTAGATGCGATCTTTACTACTTTGACGAAATGATTATAATATTTAAAAAGGAGTTTATATAATAGTATATCAAAATGATTAATTTAACCTTTTATTGTTCTTAGAAAAGAATAAAAAAACATAATTTAGAAATATAATGGTAGTACCTGTTATTTATTGAATATAATAATTTAAAAAACATATTGCATATGAAAATTAAAAAAAATTCAAGAAAATAAACTAAATTAATAATTGTATTATATACACACATATACTTAAGAATAAAAAAAGTGCTGTAGAAATATAATGGTACTACTTATTATTAATTGAATATAATAATTTTAATTTTTTTTTTCAAAAACAAACTAAAGTATTAATTGCATTACATACATATGTATATACACATATACATATGTATATACAGATTCAGAGTCGGCCCTTGAATTTCTTGCCAAAACACTGCCAATGGGTTGTGGTGACATTAGGCTCCAAAGGCTGCAACGCGAAACACGGGAAAGAGGTATGTTCTATGTGCCGTGTCTTCCACTTGACGTTTTAGTTCCAACTCTAACCACCAAAGTGGAAACAAGAAGCATCAAATGAACATCACAAGGGCAATGAGTAATGTGAGACAAACCAAAATCATCATATGAAATCTCTGCTAATGTATATAATTTTCCAAAGTACTATCTGCGACATTGATGAGGAGGAGGCTCTTGCAAAAGTTCTATTAGCACTCATGAAATATGACTGAAAAATTTGTATTTCAGATAAATTTTATGAAAAATAGTGTAGTAAAAAAAATCTAATTTTTTAAATAAAACTAGAATTTAAATAATAAATTATTATAATTATGATTAAATACCGCTCTTTCTAAAATTTGACGGTAATATTTTAATTTAAATTTATAATCTAGTAACTAATTTGAATTAAATAATATAAGTTTATGATAATTTATAAATAATTGAGAAATATAGGTGGTTTTATTATTCATTCCCATAAATATTATTTTTCCACCCTCTCTAACTTTTAGTAATAAAAAATTTAGTCAAAAATAAAAATAAAAATATAATATTTTATAATTTACACCAAGTATAGTAATTTAATTTAAATTTATAACCCAGTAACTAATTTTTATAATATGTTTAACCTAATATTTTAATTTTTAAGACATGAAATTTTATATAAAAATTTTATTTTAATAATACAATTTAAATTCTAATAATAAAATACTATATATGATACCATATTATTCATTCCGTTAAATATTGTTTTGACGCGCCCTTTATCTTTTAGTAATATAAATTTAGTTGTAAATAAAAATAAAATTAAAATTTTAAATCAAATAAGAAATTAATGTAAAATATTTATACAATTTCTAGTTATAATTATAATCTATATACAGATTCAACAAGAAAAAAAAATTAATTAGTATAACTAAAAAACAAATATATAAAATCATATTACTTATTTTAATAAATATTGTTTTGACGCCTCCTCGACCATTTAGTAATAAAAAAATTTTCATAAATAAAATTTTATAAAATTTTTAATTTAATTTTATAACTTAGTAGCTAATTTTTATAGTTTTAACTTAATATTTTATTTGTTAAGAGGTGACATATTTAAATAATGGTTATAAATAAAAATTAAATAATTCTTAATTTTTTGTAATTTAAATTCATAACCTAATAACTAATTTTTATTAATATATTAATTAAATAACTTTTACGATTCAACCAAAAAACTAAATAAAATAATTCAAATTTTAAACTAATATAAATATAAATAAACAATAAACTTAAAATTTTAATTAATACATCAATTAAATAATTTATCTCAACTATTAAGTGATAGTTTACATACAAATTCAATTGAAATTATTGATGTCTCTCTACCATTTTTGAAAACTAAATACTTTATATAAATTTACAATTTAATAACTAATTTTTGTCAATAGATTAAAAGAATTAATTACGTTTTAATAAATTAATTTCTATTATTCATTCCCATAAACACCACCCCTACCTACTATGCATTCCATACATACATAAATATTCCTCAAGCTCCCTATGCATAATTCATTTCCATACATACATAAATATTTAGTTATAAAAAAGAATATAATTAATAATTTTATTTAAATAATTAATACACGTGATTTCTAATTTAAAAATTTATAACCCCACATCTAATTTTCATTGTGTTAATTAAATAACTTTTTTAACAGATGTATCTATATACATATTCAAT
Organism: Sesamum indicum; assembly: GCF_000512975.1. Lineage (NCBI taxonomy): Eukaryota > Viridiplantae > Streptophyta > Magnoliopsida > Lamiales > Pedaliaceae > Sesamum > Sesamum indicum. The sequence continues at coordinate 36,573 of NW_011628156.1, read as the reverse complement.
AAAAAAAGTTAATAAAAGAATAATTTATACTTCGTTTCCGAAAAATTTTATTCGTATAAATAATTTAAATTTATAACCTAATAACTAACTAAATATATACAGATATTTATACCCCTCTACATTTAAAAATTAATATCTCACTTATATTTTAAATTAATATTAATAATTAAAAAATATGAGGTCTTATTATCCATAAAAATTATCGATCAGAAGTTGCATCTCATAAATTTAAAACAACTCAGTACTATAACCAATGAAATGAACTTCATTGGCTTCTTGGCAATAGGCTGTAAGCAAAACAAAATGAATGGTTAGTAAAGAACACAAATAAATGAAAAAACAAGTTTGGTTATTAATCCTGTTTCTTTCCTAAGGTTGAAGTAGGAATGGAAAAGAGCTACACTAGAATGTAGATGTTCTCACCGTGCAAAGTGAATCCGTGTTTGACCGCGACTGGAAGGTTACCCTCCTCAGTTCAGCAACTGTTTTCATTCCCTGCACGTGGCTACAAGGCAGTCTTTAGAAGGTGGTAAAATTGAGAAGCTTGAAGCTCCAAGCTCGCAAGAGCATAGTGAATACCACAAGAACAGATTTGTGTAGAGAGAAGAAGAAACATATTGACCCTTATAACGAAATGCATAAAGGAGCTATTAAAAAAAATAAAAGGGTTACCTCCATTTTTTATACTGAAACGAACTCTGAGTAGATCAATCAACGCAACAAAAGCATTTAACTTCTCTTCAATGCTGAAATCTGGATATTTACTCTCCATTAGTACTAACAACCACACTCTCCTTGATTGCTGTCATCAACTTCATTGTATACTCAGCACTTTTGTGTTAGATTCGCTAACATCAATTTTTTGATAGACTACAAACCACAAGCTAACTCATACTAAATAGAATGAATATAAAACATATAAAGAAAAAATAATAGAAAATTACTGTATATACAGATTCACAGTATCCGAACTCGGTCACCTCTCCTGTTGTTGCTCAACTTAAGGCCTAAGAAAGAGTCCCCATAAACTTGCGCCATCTGAACCGACGAGCTTCTGCAAATAACCACGTGCACAGGCCACCACCATTTGTTTCCAGCATTTCTTAGAAGGCATGACTGCTGCTAATATGGACACCAAATACTTATCCAGATTTTGCACAAATGGATGCAAGAGTTGAACTGCTAACGTATTATCATTTTTAATTCTTACATGGTTTAAAAAAAAAAAATCTAATACCCTTTGTTTTGTTTTAGTCTAAACAATTTCTCTACTGATAAAAGTTAATCAAATTTTTTGATCAAATTTTTTATATTGAAAGAATTACCTAATTTATTACTAATTTATAGACGTTAAGGTATCAGATTTTTCAAACCACTGATGCTCTTTGTCTTAATTTGTTAATTTATAGATGTGATCGCAAAAATTCTCAGGAGGGCTGGTGTCCGTAATCACTACTATAATTATTTATATAAAAATATCAAAAATAATATTTTAAGAAATTAGAGGCATGTTTGATAAGATATATATCAAATGCAAATAATTATAATTTATTTATAAAATTTCTATAAAATTTTATTTTAAAATATATTATTTATTATAAATTTATTATGTATAAAAGTAGACAATTTTGAGGGGCAAATTTTCCCTCGAAAAACGGTTATTAAACAGATAATTAGAACATTTATGGGAGAATTAAATCATGTTTTAAATAAAGTAATATGATATGATTAATAGAGAATAATTTTGAAATAATTAATTAAAAGTGATAAATATAAAAAATAATTATTACAACTAATATATGATAATTATTCAACTTATATGGTCCTTATTTATGTTTGTCACAATTTAAAATATTTTTTTATGTAGGATAAATTGCTTAAAAGTTTTTAATATTTTCAAAATCTAGCTAAAATTTTCCCTTTGTTGAAAAAATGAGCAAAACCCGCTTATATTTTTTAAAATATAGCATAGCCTTACGTGAAGTAAGTTTGTTAAAAATTGGTGACCCAAATTATAAATAGTTAAAATATATATTTTTACTTATATATATAAATACTATTTGCTTCTACAAAATTACGAATATATTTATATATAAAATATAATATATATATATATATATATATCAAATGTGTGGTGGCTACATGGGCGAAGAAATCGTTACTGCCAAACTGGGCAATAGCAATGTCGCCCAAACTGCTCTGAGTGACATTGCCGTCGCGCGTAAGTATGAAAGGTGTTGGTGAGGTTGCCCTAGAAAAAGGATGCAATCTTGTGTCACCCCCTCTTTCGGCAGCAGCCAGTCGCCCCTCGTTATCTACATGCTGGGGATGGGAAGACAAAAAAAGAATTATTATTTATAAATAAAGTAAAAATAATCTATATTTTTCAAATTTTTAAATAATTTGAATATTATTTATAATGAAATATAACTTCAAATAATTAATTTGGTATTTTGATATTTAATTAAAATTTAATTTAGTTAATTATATGTAATTATTAGATATAATTATATTTACACCCCTCATCTATTATCTTTTTACATAACCACCCTCACTTTTTTAAAAATTACAAAACCACCCTAGATAACCTTAAAAATTTGACAAATACCCCTATTTGTCCGGTCAAATTTTAATTCAAGGACATAAATTCCTTAGGGGTGTTTCTGTGATATTTATGATAAGGAATAATATGATTCCTATATATATTTTTTTTATTATTTATACTGATTATTTATTTACTTTTTTTTATTGAATTTATATATAAAATTACATGTCTTAATAATTGAAATGATAAATTATTCAATGAATATATTAATGAAAATTAGTACTAGGCTATAAATTTAAATTAAAAAAAAAATCACACTGATATAGATTATATTAAATTTTTAAAATTAAAGAATTTATTCTCTCTTAACATAAATATTATTATTTTAGGTTTTAGGTTATATTTATGTTATTTGCATTTGTTTTTTTATGATAATTTTCGGTCAATATTTATTAAAAATTACACATATATCTCCTATGATTTAAAAAATTTATTATATCTAGCCGTTGTTTTTGTTTATATATTTTTTTAGCAAGAAAAATATTTTTAAATTATATGAGGTCTATGTGTAATCATATTATATTTCAAGAAAGACGATGTAATTATTCTTAGTCATAATTATAACTAATAAATTAAATTATATTTATAATAAAAAATTAGATTTTATTTATTAAAATATTTTCGATAAAAAATACAAAAGTTCTATCCCTGGTCAAAGTTTATTAAAATATTTATTATTTTTTCTAATCATAACGTATTATCTTATTTAAATTATTGAAGTATTTTATACATTTTCTTTGTGGTTTGAAAAATTATATCTAGTACCTTTTATGTTTATTTTCATCTAACAAACTAAATTACCATAATTAATTTATTACTAATTTATTTCATGGTCGAGTGAACATTTTCTCACCAAACTACTCTTTATAAGGATGCAAGATATATAAGGATAATTTGATAAGAAAAAATATGTTTGATCTGCAATACATTGAATTTTGCCTAACCTATGTGACAATCTTGGATGAGTAAATTAATTTTCTATTTCACTAAACAATAATGAAAAAGGTGAAAATTAATTTTACAGGATAATTATACATAGATCTTATGTGGTCTAGAAAATTTTCAATGATTTGAGAAATTGTATCTAATCTCTTATGTTTTTGTTTTATTTTAAAAAATAAATATCTCTTATGTTTTTGTTTTATTTTAAAAAATAAATTTATATAGTATAATTTATGATAAATTAAAATATTTGTATCAACAAAATTACCTTATTATTTTGTATAAAATAGACAATTTGCAAAGAATCATAATTTTTTGTGCCAAATTTTTCTCGAAAAATGGTTACATCAAAATATTAAGTTTATTTATTATAATTTGTGGTCACAATTTATTAAAATATTTTCAAACAAATAATAAGTCAATTTTTGAAAAATAATGATAAGGGCATGTCCTATCCCCATCTATATTGTAGTTCTAATTTGATCTTTTTAATTCATAATTATTATGTGTTTAGTTACTAATTTATTTATTTTTTAATAATTATACAAATTATATGGTACTACAAAATTTTAAAATAATTGATATTGGATGTATAGTACAATTTTAATCTAATTGATACAAATAACTATAATTTAAAAACTAATGGAAAGTATGTTTTCAACTTTCGATCTTAAAAAATTAAATTATTTATGGTGAAAGTTTACCAAAATATTTTCGAGTAAACAATAAGCCAAATTATAAAAAGAAAAAAATGAAATCTCATTCCCTTAGTTTTGGTATAATTATACGTAAATTTCTCAAAAAATTATACATAGTATTATCTACGTTTGTTTTCGCAAACAAATCCATCCACTAATAAAAGTTTCACAAAAATTTATTGATATTAGAAAAGAGTTAAATGACCTTAATTAAATTTATTACTAATTTTATTTTACTTATTGCAAGCAAAATAGATCTTATTATATGAATTTTTGTTTTATTTTTTTACTAATATCAATAAATTGTTTGAATTTTGTGTAATAGAGAAATTTATTAGACGTAAATAAACGTCAGAGTATTAAATAAAATTTTTTAAATTATAGAGGATCTAGATCTAATTACACTAAATTATAAAAAAATTAATTTATTATTTGTATAAAAAAAAATTCCTAGTTTTATTTCAAAAATTGGATTTTTTTTGATAAAATTGATCTCTAACGAAAATAATTATAACTTAAACAGTAGTTTATTGTTTGTATAAAAATTCTAAAAATATTTATTTTAACAGGTTAAATTTTATTTCTTAAAATTTATGGTTAAAATTTATTAAAAGATTTTCAAGTATTGGTAAAAAAAAAAAAAACAGAAGGCGGTTAAAATTTTATTCAAATACAATAATTATATTTAAAAATTACTTTGTTATTTGTATAAAATAATTTTTTTTTCATCGATTCGAAAATTAAAATGATAAATTAGATGAATGATAGGTATAATTCAAATACAATAAACCGTTGGATCGTTGAGTTAAATTATAGGTATGAATAAAATTTGTGTTGCCATGGCTGCTCGATTATGTCTATGAATAGTGTTGTTTGGACTTTTGTTCGGTGTTTACGCTAAACACATACTTACTAGTTGAATAAAACATAAAACGCTCTGAGAATAACTCTTCTCTAATTAATTCGACTTTTCTTATAAATAGGAAAACACAACCAAATTCTAGCAGGGCCACATAGAATTAGGCAAAGCGTGCTGGGGAAAAATTGGGTCGATCATCTGAAGTAGGGATCCATATGAAAAATTCACCGTGTATCCCGTATTTAGTTTTAAGATCATCTATATCAAACTCGGCAAAAGCGAAAAAACCCCAAAAGTTTCTATTCCTGTCCTTAATTTTTCTTCATCAGCAATTAAATGGGATGCCTTTCTGGGACAGCTGCTGGACATCACTGCTTCATGGAATATTCGTTTTGTAGGCTTCCAACTTTTTTGATGGGCTCTGTATTTTTGGGCCTAACCTTTTAGCCATATTGTGGGCTTTTTGACTTAGTGTCGGAGTACATGATCTTTTATTTTATTTAGAATGGATGAGGATCTTGACAATATTAATAAATAATAAAGACTTAGATGTTATTTTAACCACTCAATATTCTAACCACAAAAAACTAATTACTAGAACCTTAATAAATACTACCAACACGAAGCATGTGGATTATATAAACTTTCAATATGGTAGTGTTAGGGTAAAAATTCTCAATTCATGTTAAATCAATTAATTATATAATTTAACCAGATTATTTAAATTAGGGAGCAAATTCTATTTTAACCCTACATTTTATAATGCTTATATGCAAAACAAATTTACGTCAAACAAAACTCTTCCCCAACATTATTTACATAATGTAAATTCTTATTATTTATATTTAATTAGATGAAAAAAAAGATAAATAAAATAAATAACTTATGTTCTTATAACAAATTTGTATTAATCTTATATGTGAATTAAAAGAATAGATTATTATAGATAAATTTAAAACGAAGGACATTTTTTTTATAACAAAAAATAGTTATTATAATGCTATCAAACTTAAATAGATAACTACTTAATAAAACACACCCAATTCAATTGAAAAAAACTAATAAAATGTATTAATTTTAAACCTACTTGAATTAAAAAAAAAAATTGATGGAACACATTAACCGAAACAGAGTATGAGTCAATCAAATAAATATATATTAGAGGATGTTTTTGCCACCTAATATTGTGACATTGAAAAAGTTAATTATTGTAGGGGGCAAATCATTAATAAATAACACCAGTAATAGAATCATACTCGATTCGTGTGGATAATTTAATTTAATACAATTATACATTTACTCAAAAACATAAACAAATAATAAATACTCTAAAAATTATTTTAGCCACTCAATATTCTAACTACTAAAAGCTAATTACTGTAGGGGTAAATAATACACGCTATGCCGAAGCATGTAGATTCAATTTGGCAGTGTTAGTACAAACTCCCGATTCATTTTAAATCTGTCAATTATATAATTTGACCAAACTATATTATAGTGCAAACTGTACTTTAACCCAAAATTTTATAATATATGAAATCATATGGACCTAAAACATACGAAAAAATTATGCTATTCTTTCCGAATGTTAATTACATAATGTAAATTCTTATTATTATTTTTAATTAGATGAAAGAGACAATAAATAAAATAAATAACTAATCAAAACCGATATTCTTTATACAAATTTTTATTAATCTTACATATGCTTAAAAGAACTAGAACAACTCGTATATAATGTTAGGGTACAATAATGTTAGACGATAAATAAAATAAATAACATTGTTCATGTTTAACCTTTTTAGACTTATCTTTAACTCTTGATATTAAAATTACCGACTTAATTTTTTTTATCATATTTTCATATTAGATAAGTTTTAGAAAACCCGTTCATACTTTTTTAGCTACTAAAAAAGCGAGACTATTTATTTTAAGTTAAACAATATATTATTATGCTCATAAAATTTCAAAATTTTCATCATCCACAAAATATAATTACAGAATATCATCATAAAAAAATATAAAAGTTAATTTTTTCGTGAAAAAAAGAATTAGTTTGACAGTTTTACAAACTTCAGTGATTAAAGTGATAAAATCAAATTTATTGACTATTTTACCCTCCAAAAAGTTAAAATTCAACTACAATTCCCCTAAAAAATGGCTTTTCTTATCAAAAACTATTGTTCTTTATACAAATTTTTATTAATCTTAGTGCATAAAAAGAATAGATAAATTTAATACAAGGGACATTATTTTGTCAACAAAAGGTGGTTATTATAACGCTCTCTAAGTTAATAGATAATATAGAGATAATTATATTTACGCCCCTCATCTTTTTCACAAACCATCCCTTCAAACAAAAAATTTCAAAAACTATCCCTGATAACCTTTAAAATTCAAAAATTTCCCTATTAAACTTTAAAAAATGACAGAAATGTCCTAAAAAATATTTATTTAATTACCAAAAGATAGATGAATGTCAAAATTGTTTTAATTAATATATTAATAAAAATTAATTGTTAGATTACAAATTTATATTTAAAATTATTTGTATAAATTATTTTAAATTCTTCGAACTAATTTTTTTTTATTTTTATTTACAATTACATTTTATTAAAATTATAATTATTTATACATATATATTTGAGGGTGGGCATGGTGGTAGGATTGAAAAAAAGAATATTTTTTTTAAAAGTATTTAATAATTTAAAATTTTAATAAATAAATTATTTACTTTACCAATTCTAATGTGCTTAAAAAAATTTAAATAATAGGAAGGTTTATATAAAAGATAAAAATGCTTTATGTGAAAAACGACGGTACACAATAACCAAAACATATTAGAGTTTTTTAGCTACTCATATATTGTGACAAAAAAAAATAATTATTGTACAAGGCCAATCATAAATAAATAACACCAACAACAGAAGCATACTCGATTCGTGTGGATAATTTAATTTCGTAAAATTATATATTTACACAAATATATTAATAAATAATAAATACTTTCAGAAGTTATATTTAGCCCCTCAATACTCTAACCACCAACACACACAATTCAATGGGGAAACTATTAAAATGTATTAACTTTAAATATACATGAATTAAAAAAAAAAACCCAAAAACTGATGGAACACATCAACCAAAGAGATTATGAACAAATTAAACCATAAATATATTAGAGAATATTTTAGCCACTCAATATTGTAACTATAAAATGTTAATTACTGTATGGAGCAAATCTTTAATAAATAACACCAACAACATATGCATACTCGAATAATGTGGATAATTTAATTTGATATAGTTATACATTTACACAAAAACATTAGAAGTTATTTTAGCCACTCAATATTTTAACAACCAAAAGCTAATTACTGTAGGGTTTAATAAATCATACCAATAATAAAAAATACTACCAACGTGAAACATGTAGATAAGTCAATCTTGTATAGTGTTAGAGTACAAACTCTCAGTTGATGTTAAAATTATCAATTATATAACTTAACCAAACTATTCAAATTAGAGTGCAAATTCTACTTTAACCCTACATTTTATAATAGATGATGCTTTCATGTGAACTTAAAATATGTGGAACAGAAGTATACTAATTCGTGCAGATAATTTAATTTTGTACAATTATACATTTACTCAAAACTATAATTCATAATAAATAAAATAAAAACTATTTAGTCATTGAATATTTCTACAACAAAAAACAAATTACTGTAGGAGTTGAACATAAATAAATAATACTTAATCATCAATAAATAAACTCCTACAATATAAATAAATAATACTAGATCATCAATAAGTAATACTACTAACGCGAAGCATGCAGATAGTTCAATTTCGTATAGTGTTAGAGTACAAACTTTCAATTTATATTCAATCAATCAATCATATAGTTTAACCAAAGTACTTAAATCTTATTTACATTGTGTAAATTTTTATTGTTTCTATTTAATTAGATGAAAGAGAAGATAAATAAAATAAATTTACATATAAAAAATGATAGTCTTTATACAAATTTTCATTAGTCTTATATGTGTATTAAAAGAATAGGTTTCTATTGATAAATTAAAAACATAGGATATTTTTTGGGGTCAACAAAAGGTCGTAATTATAATGTTCACATACTTAATAGATAACTACTCAATAAAACACAAACAATTCAATGGGGAAACTAATAAAATGTATTAACTTTAAATACATGAATTTAAAAAAAAAAAATCAAAAACTGATGGAGCACATCAACCAAAGAGATTATAAACTAATTAAATCATAAATATATTGGAGAATATTTTAGCCACTCAATATTGTAACTACAAAAAGTTAATTACTGTATAGAACAAATCTTTAATAAATAACACCAACAACAGATGCAGACTCGAATAATGTGGATAATTTAATTTGGTATAGTTATACATTTACACAAAAATATTGGAAGTTATTTTAACCACTCAATATTTTAACAACCAAAAGCTAATTACTGTAGGGTTTAATAAATTATACTAAAACCATAATAAACAAATACTACCAACGTGAAACATGTAGATAAGTCAATCATGTATAGTGTTAAGAGTACAAACTCGTTAAAATTATCAGTTATATAATTTAACCAAACTATTCAAATTAGAGTGTAGATTCTACTTAAACCCTGTATTTTATAATAGATGATGCTCTGATGTGAACCTAAAATATGCGAAAAATTTTATATCACACACTAATTACAAGACACACAAATGCCAAGTGGACATCTAAAACCCACCTAGCACAATGACACAAAGAGCTCGACTCCTATAATGTATCAAAACAATCACCTACCTCACACTCCCATCTTCAAGGAGATTTGGATAACTTAATATCAATAACCTTTCTATTTTGTTATTATTTGTATATGTAAAAAATATATTATCTACCAACTCCAAGAAGTGAAATCATCAAAGAGAGTATGAGCTAATTAAACAGTAAATATATTGAGAATATTTTAGCCATTCAATATTATCACAAGTTAATTTACGGGGTAGATATTTAATAAATAACACCAACAACAGAAGTATATTCGATTCGTGCGGATAATTTAATTTTGTACAATTATACATTAACTCAAAACTATTAATTCATAATAAATAAAGTAAAAACTATTTAGTCATTGAATATTTCTACGACAAAAACCAAATTACTGTAGGAGTAAAACATAAATAAATAATACTTCATAAATAAATAATACTAGATCATCAATAAATAAACTCCTACAACATAAATAAATAATACTAGATCATCAATAAATAATACTACTAACGCGAAGCATGCAGATAGTTCAATTTGGTATAGTGTTAGAGTACAAACTTCCAATTTATATTCAATCTATCAATCATATAGTTTAACCAAAGTACTTAAATCTTACTTACATAGTGTAAATTTTTATTGTTTCTATTTAATTAGATGAAAGAGAAGATAAATAAAATAAATAACTTATAAAAAATGCTAGTCTTTATACAAATTTTCATTAATCTTGTATGTGCATTAAAAGAATAGGTTTCTATTGAGAAATTTAAAACAAATGATATTTTCTTTGGGTCAACAAAAGCTCGTTATTATAATGCTCACATATTTAATAGATAACTACTCAATAAAACACATACAATTCAATAGGGAAACTTATAAAATGTATTAACTTTAAATACATGAATTTAAAAAAAAAAACCAAAAACTGATAGAACACATCAACCAAAGAAATTATAAACTAATTAAATCATAAACATATTAGAAGATATTTTAGCCACTCAATATTGTAACTACAAAAAGTTCATTACTGTACGTTGCAATTCTTTAATAAATAACACCAACAACAGATGCAAATTCGAATAATGTGGATAATTTCATTTGGTATAGTTATACATTTACACAAAAACATTAAAAGTTTTTAACAACCAAAAGCTAATTACTATAGGGTTTAATAAATTAGATTAAAACCTTACTAAAAAATACTACCAACGTGACACATGTAGATAAATCAATCTTGTATAGTGTTAAGAGTACAAACTCGTTAAAATTATCAATTATATAATTTAACCAAACTATTCAAATTAGAGTGCAAATTCTACTTTAACGCTGCATTTTATAATAAATGATGCTCTCATGTAAACCTAAAATATGCCAAAAATTTTATATCACATACTAATTATAAGACCCAGAAATGCTAAGTGGACATCTAGACACATGCATTTGTTTAGTAAATTTTTCTAAGCGTAATAATAACTACAAGTTAGTGTAAAAGGAAAACAAAGTTGCTTTTTTAATAAACCATGCAAAGCAACTAAATTTTGGACGTTCTCATAATTCTACGAAACATGACCTAAACGTAGCTCTAGACCCATGCATTTGTGTGGTAAATTTTGCTAAGTGTAATAATAACTACAAGTTAATGTAAAAGAGAAACAAAGTAGCTTTTTTAATAAAACCGTGCAAAACAGCTAAATTTTGAACGTTTTCAGAATTGCACGAAACATGACCCAAACGTCGGTCTAGACACATGTATTTTTATGGTAAATTTTTCTAAGCATAATAATAACTACAAGTTAGTTTAAAAGGGAAACAAAGTTGGTTTTTTAATAAAACAATGCAAAACAGCTAAATTTGAACGTTATCATAATTTCACGAAACTTGACCTAAACGTAGGTCTAGACCTATGCATTTGTGTGTTAAATTTTCTAAGCGTAATAATAACTACAAGTTAGTGTAAAAGGAAAACAAAGTTGCTTTAATAAAACCGTGCGAAACAGCTAAATTTTGAACGTTCTCAGAATTTCACAAAACTTCACTCAAATGTCGGTCTAGACCTATGCATTTGTGTGGTAAATATTGCTAAGCGTAATAATAACTACAAGTTAGTGTAAAAGGGAAACACAGTTGCTTTAAAAAAACCGTACAAAGTAGCTAAATTTTGAACATTCTCAGAATTCCACGAAATAATAACTACAAGTTAATGTAAAAGAGAAACAAAGTTGCTTTTTTAATAAGACCGTGCAAATCAACTTAATTTTGAACGTTCTAATAATTTCACGAAACTTGACCCAAACGTAGGCCTAGACCCATGCATTTGTGAGGTAAATTTTGCTCAGCGTAATAATATCTACAAGTTAGTGTAAAAGGAAAACAACATTGCTTTTTTAATAAAACCGTTCAAAACGGCTAAATTTGAACATTCTTAGAATTTCACGAAACTTCATCCAAACGTAGGTCTAGACCCATGCATTTGTGTTTTAAATTTGCTAAGCGTAATAATAACTACAAGTTAGTGTAAAAGGGAAACAAAGTTGCTTTAATAAAACCGTGCTAAACAACTAAATTTGGAACGTTCTCAGAATTCCACGAAACTTGACCCAAACGTAGGTCTAGACGCATGTATTTGTATTGTAAATTTTGCTAAGCGTAATAATAACTACAAGTTAATTTAAAAGAGAAACAAAGTTGCTTTTTAATTATAACCGTGCAAAACAGCTAAATTTTGAACGTTCTCAGAATTTCACGAAACTTGACCCAAACGTCGGTCTAGACCCATGCATTTGTGTGGTAAATTTTGATAAGCATAATAATAACTACAAGTTAGTGTAAAAGGGAGACAAACTTGATTTTTTAATAAAACTATGCAAAACAACTAAATATTGAACGTTCTCAGAATTCCACAAAACTTGACCCAAATGTAGGTCTAGACCCATGCATTTGTGTTGTAAATTTGCTAAGAATAATAATAGCTACAAGTTAGTGTAAAAGAGAAACAAAGTTGTTTTTTTAATAAAATCGGGCAAAACAGCTAAATTTTGAACGTTCTCAAAATTCCACGAAACTTGACCCAAATGTAGGTTTAGACCCATGCATTTGTGTAATAACTTTTGCGAAGCGTAATAATAACTACAAGTTAATGTAAAATAGACAAAGTTGCTTTTTAATTATAACTGTGCAAAACAGCTAAAGTTTGAACGTTCTCAGAATTTCACGAAACATGACCCAAACGTCGGACTAGACCCATGCATTTTTGTGGTAAATTTTGATAAGCATAATAATAACTACAAGTTAGTGTAAAAGGGAGACAAACTTGATTTTTTAATAAAACTATGCAAAACAACTAAATATTGAACGTTCTCAGAATTCCACAAAACTTGACCCAAATGTAGGTCTAGACCCATGCATTTGTGTTGTAAATTTGCTAAGGATAATAATAGCTACAAGTTAGTGTAATAGAGAAACAAAGTTGTTTTTTTAATAAAACCGGACAAAACAGCTAAATTTTGAAAGTTCTCAAAATTCCACGAAACTTGACTCAAATGTAGGTTTAGACCCATGCATTTGTGTAATAACTTTTGCAAAGCGTAATAATAACTACAAGTTAATGTAAAATAGAAACAATGTTGACTTTTTAATAAAACCATGCAAAACAGCTAAATTTTGAACGTTCTCAGAATTTCACGAAATATGACCCAAACGTCGGTCTAGACCCATGCATTTGTGTGGTAAATATTGCAAAGCGTAATAGTAACTACAAGTTAGTGTAAAAAGGAGACAAAGTTAATTTTTTAATAAAACCGTGCAAAACAGCTAAATATTGAACGTTCTCATAATTCCACGAAACTTGACCCAAACGTAGGTCTAATCTCATGCATTTGTGCGGTAAATTTTCTATACGTAATAATAACTAAAAATTAGTGTAAAAGGAAAGCAAAGTTGATTTTTTAATAAAATCGTGCAAAACAGCTAAATTTTGAACGTTCTCAGAATTTCACGAAACTTGACCCAAAACTAGGTCTAGACCCATGCATTTGTGTGGTAAATTTTGCTAAGTGTAATAATAGCTACAAGTTAGTGTAAAAGAGAAACAAAGTTGCTTTTTCAATAAAATCGTGCAACACAACTAAGTTTTGAACGTTCTCAGAATACCACGAAATTTGACCCAAACTTAGGTTTAGACCCATGTATTTGTGTGGTAAATTTTGCTCAGCGTAATAATAACTACAAATTAATGTAAAAGAGTAACAAAGTTGCCTTTTTAATAAAACCGTGCGAAACAGCTAAATTTTGAACGTTCTCAGAATTTCTCGAAACTTGACCCAAACGTAGATCTAATCCCATGCATTTGTGTGGTTTTATACGTAATAATAACTACAAATTAGTGTAAAAGGAATACAAAGTTGATTTTTAATAAATCGTACAAAATAGCTAAATTTTGAACTTTTTCAGAATTCCACGAAACTTGACAGAAACGTAGGTCTAGATCCATGCATTTGTATGGTAACTTTGCTAAACATAATAATAGCTACAAGTTAGTTTAAAAGGGAAACAAAGCTGTTTTATTAATAAAACCGTGCAAAATAGCTAAATTTTGACCGTTCTCAGAATATCACGAAATTTGACCCAAACATAGGTCTAGACCCCTGCATTTGTGTGGTAAATTTTGCTAAGCGTAATAATAACTACAAGTTAGTGTAAAAGGGAAACAAAGTTGCTGTTACAAACCGTGCAAAACAGCTAAATTTTGAACGTTATCAGGATTCCACGAAACTTGACCCAAACGTAGGTCTAAACTCATGTATTTTTGTGGTAAATTTGCTAATCGTAATAATAACTACAAGTTAGTGTGAAAAGGGAAACAAAGTTTCTTTTTTAATACACTGTGCAAAACAGCTAAATTTTGAACAATCTCATAATTCCACAAAACTTGACCCAAAAGTAGGTCTAGACCCATGCATTTGTGTGGAAAATTTTGCTAAGCGTAATAATAACCGTGCAAAACAACTAAATTTTGAACGTTCTCATAATTCCACGAAACTTGACCCAAACGTAGGTCTTGACCCATGCATTTGTGTGGTAAATTTTGCTTAGCGTAATAATAACTATAAGTTAATGTAAAAGAGAATCAAAGTTGCTTTTTTAATAAAACCGTGCAAAACAGCTAAATTTTTTAACGTTCTTAGAATTGCACAAAACTTGACTCAATCGTCGGTCTAGACCCATGTATGTTTTTCTTAAATTTTTCTAAGCGTAATAATAAAAACAAGTTAGTGTAAAAGGGAAACAAAGTTGATTTTTTAATAAAACTCTGCAAAACAGCTAAATATTGAACGTTCACAAAATTCAACGAAACATGGCCGAAACATAGGTGTAGACACATGCATTTGTGTGGTAAATTTTCTAAGCGTAATAATAGCTACAAGTTAGTGCAAAAGGAAAATAAAGTTGTTTTTTTAATAAAACCGTGCAAAATAGCTAAATTTGAACGTTCTCAGAATTTCATGAAACTTGACCTAACCGTAGGTCTAGACCTATGCATTTGTTTGTTAAATTTGCTAAGCGTAATAATAACTAGAAGTTAGTGTAAAAGGGAAACAAAGTTGCTTTAATAAAACCGTGCAACACAACTAAATTTTGAACGTTATCAAAATTCCACGAGACTTGACCCAAACGTAGGTCTAGACCCAAATGTAGGTCTAAACGCTTGCATTTGTGTGGTAAATTTTCCTAAGCGTAATAATAACTATAAGTTAGTGTAAAAGGGAAACAAAGTTAATTTTTTAATAAACCGTGCAAAACAGTTAAATATTGAACATTCTTACAATGCCACGAAACTTGAAACAAACATAGCTCTAGACCCATGCGTTTGTTGGGTAAATATGCTAAGCTAATAATAACTGTAAGTTAGTGTGAAAGGGAAACATAGTTGCTTTAATAAAACCGTGCAAAACAACTAAGTTTTGAACATTCTCAGAATTTCACGAAATTGACCCAAACTTAGGTCTAAAACCCATGCATTTGGGTGGTAAATTTGCTAAACGTAATAATAACTACAAGTTTGTGTAAAAGGGAAACAAAATTACTTTCTTAATATTACCGTGTAAAACAACTAGATTTTCAACGTCTTTTGAATTCCACGAAACATGAACCGAACGTTGGTCTAGACCCATACATTTGTGTGGTAAATTCGCTATGCGTAATAATAACTATAAGTTAGTATAAAAGTAAATCAAACTTGCTTTGATAAAATCGCGCAAAACAACTAAATTTTTAACGTTCTCAGAATTCAACGAAACTTGACAAGAACGTTGGTTTAGCCCATGCATTTGTGTGGTAGATTCGCTAAACGTAATAATAACTACAAGTTAGTGTAAAAGGACAACAAAGTTGCTATATTAATAAAACCGTGCAAAACAGCTAAATTTTGAACGTTCTCATAATTCCACGAAACCTGACTCAAACGTAGGTCTATACCCATGAATTTGTGTGGTAAATTTTCTAAGCGTAATAATAACTACAAGTTAGTATAAAATGGAAACAAAGTTGCCATTTAAAAGAAATCGAGCAAAACAGTTACATTTTGAACGTTTCTAGAATTCCATGAAACTTGACCCAAACGTAGGTCTAATCGCATGCATTTGTGTGGTAAATTTGCTAAATGTATTAATAACTACAAGTTAGTGTAAAAGGGAAACAAAGTTGCTTTTTTTAATAAAACTATGCAAAATAGCTAAATTTTGAACGTTCTTATAATTCCACGAAACTTGACCCAAACGTAGGTCTAACCATGCATTTGTGTGGTAAATTTGCTAAGTGTAATAATAACTAGAAATTAGTGTGAAAGGGAAACAAAGTTGCTTTAATAAAACCGTGCAAAACTGCTTAATTTTGAACGTTCTCATAATTACACGAAACTTGACCCAAACGTAGGTCTAAACCCAAGCATTTATGTGGTGAATTTGCTACGTGTAATAATAACTACAAGTTAGTGTAAAATGAAAACAAAATTTATTTTTTAATAAAACTGTGCAAAACAGCTAAATATTAAACGTTCTTAGAATTCCACAAACTTGAAACAAACATAGGTTTAGACGCATGCATTTGTTTGGTAAATATGCTAAGCTAATAATAACTATAAGTTAGTGTGGAAGGGAAATAAAGTTTCTCTAATAATACTGTGCAAAACAGCTAAATTTTGAACGTTCTCATAATTCCCAAACGTAAGTCTAAACCCATGCATTTGTGTGGTAAATTTGCTATATGTAATAATAACTACAAAATAGTGTAAGAGGAAAACAAAGTTGCTTTTTTAATAAAATCGTGCAAAACCGCTAAATTTTGAACATTCTCATAATTCCATGAAACATGACCCAAACGTAGTTCTAGACCCATGCATTTGTGTGGTAAATTTTGCTAAGCGTAATAATAACGACAAGTTAATGTAAAAGAGAAATAAAATTGCTTTTTTGATAAAATCGGGCAAAAAAACTAAATTTTGAACATTCACATAATTCCACGAAACTTGACTGAAACGTACGTCTAGACCCATGCATTTGTGTGGTAAATTTCGCTAAGGGTAATAATAACTACAAGTTAGTGTAAATGGGAAACAAATTTGCTTTTACAAACCATGCAAAACAACTAAATTTTGAACGTTAACAGAACTCCAAGAAACATGACCCAAACGTAGGTATAAAACCAATGCATTTTTGTGGTAAATTTGCTAAGCGTAAGAATAACTACAAGTTAGTTTAAAAGGGAAACTAAGTTGCTTTTTTAATAAAACGAGTAAAACAGCTAAATTTTGAACATTCTCATAATTTCACGAAACTTGACCCAAACGTTGGTCTAGACCCTTGCACTTGTGTGGTAAATTTTGCTAAGCGAAATAATAACTACAAGTTAGTGTAAAAGAGAAACAAAGTTGCTTTTTTAATAAAACCGTATAAAACAGCTATATTTTGAACGCTTTTAGAATTTTACGAAACTTGACCCAAATATTGGTCTAGACCCATGCATTTTCCTGGTAAATTTGCTAAATGTATTAATAACTACAAGTTAGTGTAAAAGGGAAACAAAGTTGCTTTTTTAATAAAACCGTGCAAAATAGCTAAATTTTGAACGTTCTTATAATTCCACGAAACATGACCCAAACGTAGGTCTAAACGCTTGCATTTGTGTTGTAAATTTGCTTTGCGTATTAATAACAACAAGTTATTGTAAAATGGAAACAAAGTTTCTTTAATAAAAAACCGTGCCGAGCAACTAAATTTTGAACGTTCTCACAATTCCACGAAACTTGATCCAAAGGTAGGTTCAAGCCCATGCATTTAAGTGGTCAATTAGCTAAGCGTAATAATAACTACAAGTTAGTGTAAAAGGGAAACAAAGTTACTTTTTTAATAAAACCGTGCAAACCAGCTAACTTTTGAACGTACTTAGAATTCCACGAAACTTGACCCAAACGTAGGTCTGAACCCATGCATTTGTGTGGTAAATTTTGCTTAACGTAATAATAACTACAAATTAGTGTAAAAGAATAAAAAATTTGCTTTTTAAATCAAACCGTGCAAAACAACTAAATTTTAAACGTTTTCAGAATTTCACGAAACTTGACCCAAACGTAGGTTTAGACCCATGCAATTGTATGGTAAATTTTGCAAAGCGTAAAAATAACTACAAGTTAATATAAAAGGCAAACAAAGTTGCTTTTTTAATAAATCGTGCAAAACCGCTAAATTTTGAACATTCTCATAATTGCGCGAAACTTGACCCAAACGTAGGTCTAGACCCATGCATTTGTATGGTAAATTTGCTAAGCGTAATAATAGCTACAAGTTAGTGTAAAAGGGAAACAAAATTATTTTTTAATAAAATCGTGCAAAACAGCTAAATTTTGAACGTTCTCAGAATTCCACGAAATTTGACCCAAACGTAGGTCTAGACCCCTCAATTTGTGTGGTAAATTTTGCTAAGCATAATAATAACTACAAGTTACCGTAAAAGGGAAACAATGTAGCTTTTACAAACCGTGCAAAAGAGCTAAATTTTGAACGTTATCAGAACTCCACGAAACATGACCCAAACGTAGGTCTAAACCGATGCATTTTTGTGGTAAATTTGATAAGCGTAACAATAACTAAAAGTTGGTGTGAAAAGGGAAACAAAGTTTCTTTTTTAAGACACTATGCAAAACAGCTAAATTTTGAACAATCTCATAATTCCACGAAACATGACCCCAAAGTAGGTCTTGATCCATGCATTTGTGTGGTAAATTTTGCTAAGCGTAATAATAACTACAAGTTAATGTAAAAGCGAAACAAAGTTGCTTTTTTAATAAAACCGTGCAAAACAGCTAAATTTTGAACGTTTTCAGAATTGCACGAAACTTGACCCAAACGTCGGTCTAGACTCATGCATTTTTGTGGTAAATTTTTCTGAGCATAATAATAACTATAAGTTAGTGTAAAAGGAAAATAAAGTTGCTTTAATAAAATCGTGCAAAACAGCTAAATTTTGAACGTTCTCAGAATTTCACGAAACTTGACTCAAATGTAAGTCTAGACCCATGCATTTGTCCGTTAAATATTGCTAAGCGTAATAATAACTACAAGTTAGTGTAAAAGGGAAACACAGTTGCTTTAAAAAAACCATGCAAAACAGCTATTTCGAACATTCTCAGAATTCCACGAAATAATAACTACAAGTTAATGTAAAAGAGAAACGAAGTTGCTTTTTTAGTAAGACCGTGCAAAACAACTAAATTTTGAACGTTCTCATAATTCCATGAAACTTGACCCAAATGTAGGCCTAGACCCATGCATTTGTGAGGTAAATTTTGCTAAGCGTAATAATATCTACAAGTTAGTGCAAAAGGAAAACAACGTTGCTTTTTTAATAAAACCGTTCAAAACGGCTAAATTTGAACATTCTCAGAATTTTACGAAACTTCATCCAAACGTAGGTCTAGACCCATGCATTTGTGTTTTAAATTTGCTAAGCGTAATAATAACTACAAGTTAGTGTAAAAGGAACAAAGTTGCTTTAATAAAACCGTGCTAAACAGCTAAATTTTGAACGTTCTCAGAATTCCACGAAACTTGACCCAAATGTAGGTCTAGACCCATGCATTTGTATTGTAAATTTTGCTAAGCGTAATAATAACTACAAGTTCATGTAAAAGAGAAACAAAGTTGCTTTTTAATTATAATTGTGCAAAATAGCTAAATTTTGAACGTTATCAGAATTTTACGAAACTTGACCCAAACGTCGGTCTAGACCCATTCATTTGTGTGGTAAATTTTGATAAGCATAATAATAACTACAAGTTAGTGTAAAAGGGAGACGAAGTTGATTTTTTAATAAAACTATGCAAAATAACTAAATATTGATCGTTCTCAGAATTCCACGAAACTTGAACCAAACGTAGGTCTAGACCCATGCATTTGTATTGTAAATTTGCTAAAGATAATAATAGCTACAAGTTAGTGTAAAAGAGAAACAAAGATGTTTTTTTAATAAAACCATGCAAAACAGCTAAATTTTGAACGTTCTCAAAATTCCACGAAACTTGACCCAAACGTAGGTTTAGACCCATGCATTTGTGTAGTAACTTTTGCGAAGCGTAATAATAACTACAAGTTAATGTAAAATAGAAACAATGTTGACTTTTTTAATAAAATCATGCAAAACAACTAAATTTTGAACGTTCTCAGAATTTTACGAAACATGACCCAAACGTCGGTCTAGACCCATGCATTTGTATTGTAAATATTGCAAGGCGTAATAATAACAACAAGTTAGTGTAAAAAGGAGACAAAGTTAATTTTTTAATAAAACCTGTGCAAAACAGCTAAATATTGAACGTTATCATAATTCCACGAAACTTGACCCAGACATAGGTCTAATCTCATGCATTTGTGCGGTAAATTTTCTATACGTAATAATAACTAAAAATTAGTGTAAAAGGAAAGCAAGGTTGATTTTTTAATAAAACCGTGCAAAACAGCTAAATTTTGAATGTTCTCAGAATTCCACTAAACTTGACCCAAATGTAGGTCTAGACCCATGCATTTGTGTGGTAAATTTTGCTAAGCGTAATAATAGCTACAAGTTACTGTAAAAGAGAAATAAAGTTGCTTTTTCAATAAAAATGTGCAACACAACTAAGTTTTGAACGTTCTCAGAATTCTACGAAATTTGACCCAAACTTAGGTTTAGACCCATGTATTTGTGTGGTAAATTTTGCTAAGCATAATAATAACTACAAGTTAATGTAAAAGAGTAACAAAGTTGATTTTTTAATAAAACCGTGCAAAACAGCTAAATTTTGAACGTTCTCAGAATTCCACGAAACTTGACCCAAATGTAGATCTAATCCCATGCATTTGTGTGGTAAATTTTTTATACGTAATAATAACTACAAATTAGTGTAAAAGGAATACAAAGTTGATTTTTAATAAACCGTGCAAAACAGCTAAATTTTGAACTTTCTTAGAATTTCACGAAACTTGACCCAAACGTAGGTCTAGGTCCATGCATTGTTATGGTAAATTTGCTAAACATAATAATAGCTACAAGTTAGTTTAAAAGGGAAACAAAGTTGTTTTTTTAATAAAACCGTGCAAAATAGCTAAATTTTGAACGTTCAAACAATTTCACGAAATTTGACCCAAACATAGGTCTATACCCCTGCATTTGTGTGGTAAATTTTGCTAAGCGTAATAATAACTACAAGTTAGTGTAAAAGGGAAACAAAGTTGCTTTTACAAACCGTGCAAAACAGCTAAATTTTGAACGTTATCAGAACTCCATGAAACTTGGCCCAAACGTAGGTCTAAACTCATGTATTTTTGTGGTAAATTTGCTAATTGTAATAATAACTACAAGTTAGTGTGAAAAGGGAAACAAAGTTTCTTTTTTAATACACTGTGCAAAACAGCTAAATTTTGAAGACTCTCATAATTCCACGAAACTTGACCCAAAAGTAGGTCTAGACCCATGCATTTGTGTGGAAAATTTTGCTAAGCGTAATAATAACCGTGCAAAACAACTAAATTTTAAACGTTATCATAATTCCACGAAACTTGACTCAAACGTAGGTCTAGACCCATGCATTTGTATGGTAAATTTTGCTTAGCGTAATAATAACTACAAGTTAATGTAAAAGAGAATCAAAGTTGCTTTTTTAATAAAACCGTGCAAAACAGCTAAATTTTTTAACGTTCTTAGAATTGCACGAAACTTGACTCAATCGTCGGTCTAGACCCATGTATTTTTTACTTAAGTTTTTCTAAGGGTAATAATAACAACTAGTTAGTGTAAAAGGGAAACAAAGTTGATTTTTTAATAAAATCGTGCAAAACCGCTAATATTGAACGTTCACAAAATTCAACGAAACATGACTGAAACGTAGGTGTAGACCCATGCATTTGTGTAGTAAATTTTCTAAGCGTAATAATAGCTACAAGTTAGTGTAAAAGGAAAACAAAGTTGTTTTTTTAATAAAACCGTGCAAAATAGCTAAATTTGAACGTTCTCAAAATTTCATGAAACTTGACCCAAGCGTAGGTCTAGACCTATGCATTTGTTTGTTAAATTTGCTAAGCGTAATAATAACTAGAAGTTAGTGTAAAAGGGAAACAAAGTTGCTTTAATAAAACCGTGCAACACAACTAAATTTTGAACGTTCTCAAAATCCACAAGACTTGACCCAAACGTAGGTCTAGATCCAAATGTAGGTCTAAACGCTTGCATTTGTGTGGTAAATTTTCCTAAGCGTAATAATAACTATAAGTTAGTGTAAAGGGGAAACACAATTGATTTTTTAATAAACCGTGTAAAACAGCTAAATATTGAACGTTCTTACAATGCCACGAAACTTGAAACAAACATAGCTCTAGACCCATGCGTTAGTTTGGTAAATATGCTAAGCTAATAATAACTGTAAGTTAGTGTGATAGGGAAACATAGTTGCTTTAATGAAACCGTGCAAAACAACTAAGTTTTGAACGTTATCAGAATTTCACGAAATTGACCCAAACTTATGTCTAAAACCCATGCATTTGGGTGGTAAATTTGCTAAGTGTAATAATAACTACAAGTTTGTGTAAAAGGGAAACAAAATTACTTTATTAATAATACCGTGTAAAACAACTAGATTTTCAACGTCTTTTGAATTCCACGAAACTTGAACCAAACGTTGGTCTAGACCCATACATTTGCGTGGTAAATTCGCTATGCGTAATAATAACTATAAGTTAGTATAAAAGTGAATCAAACTTGCTTTGATAAAATCGTGCAAAACAACTAAATTTTTAACGTTCTCAGAATTCTACGAAACTTGACACGAACGTTGGTTTAGACTCATGCATTTGTGTGGTAGATTCGCTAAATGTAATAATAACAACAAGTTAGTGTAAAAGGACAACAAAGTTTCTTTTTTAATAAAACCGTGCAAAATCGCTAAATTTTGAACGTTCTCATAATTCCACGAAACTTGACTCGAACGTAGGTCTATACCCATGAATTTGTGTGGTAAATTTTCTAAGCGTATTAATAACTACAAGTTAGTATAAAATGGAAACAAAGATGCCATTTAAACGAAATCGTGCAAAACGGCTACATTTTGAACGTTTCTAGAATTCCACGAAACTTGACCCAAACGTAGGTCTAAACCCATGCATTTGTGTGGTAAATTTGCTAAATGTATTAATAACTACAAGTTAGTGTAAAAGGGAAACAAAGTTGCTTTTTTTAATAAAACTGTCCAAAACAGCTAAATTTTGAACGTTCTCATAATTCCACGAAACTTGACCCAAACGTAGGTCTAAACCCATGCATTTGTGTGGTAAATTTGCTAAGTGTAATAATAATTAGAAATTAGTGTGAAAGGGAAACAAAGTTGCTTTAATAAAACCGTGCAAAACTGCTAAATTTTGAACGTTCTCATAATTACACGAAAGTTGACCCAAAGGTAGGTCTAAACCCATGCATTTGTGTGGTAAATTTGCTAAGTGTAATAATAACTACAAGTTAGTGTAAAATGGAAACAAAGTTTATTTTTTAATAAAACTGTGCAAAACAGCTAAATATTGAACGTTCTTAAAATTCCACAAACTTGAAACAAACATAGGTTTAGACCCATGTATTTGTTTGATAAATATGCTAAGCTACCTAATATGCTAAGTTAATGTAAAAGAGAAATAAAGTTTCTTTTTTGATAAAATCGGGCAAAAAAACTAAATTTTGAACATTCACATAATTCCACGGAACTTGACTGAAACGTACGTCTAGACCCATGCATTTGTGTGGTAAATTTCGCTAAGGGTAATAATAACTATAAGTTAGTGTAAATGGGAAACAAAGTTGCTTTTACAAACCATGCAAAACAGCTAAATTTTGAACGTTAACAGAACTCCACGAAACATGACCCAAACGTAGGTATAAAACCCATGCATTTTTGTGGAAAATTTGCTAAGCGTAAGAATAACTACAAGTTAGTTTAAAGGGGAAACTAAGTTGTTTTTTTAATAAACCGAGTAAAACAGCTAAATTTTGAACATTCTCATAATTCCACGAAACTTGACCCAAACGTTGGTCTAGACCCTTGCATTTGTGTGGTAAATTTTGCTAAGTGTAATAATAACTATAAATTAGTGTAAAAGAGAAACAAAGTTGTTTTTTTAATAAAACCGAGCAAAACAGCTAAATTTGAACGTTGTAAGAATTTCACGAAACTTGACCCAAACGTAGGTCTAGACCCATGCATTCGTGTGGTAAATTTTTGTAAGCATAATAATAAGTACAAGTTAGTGTAAAAGGAAAACAAAGTTGCTTTTTTAATAAAATCGTGTAAAACAACTAGATTTTGAACGTTCTCAAAATTCTACGAAACTTGACCCAAACGTAGGTCTAAATGCTTGCATTTGTGTGGTAAATTTTTCTAAGCGTAATAATTACTATAAGTTAGTGTAAAAGGGAAACAAAGTTGATTTTTGAATAAACCGTGCAAAACAGCTAAATATTGAACGTTCTTACAATTCCACGAAACTTGACCCCAACGTAGGTCTAAAACCCATGCATTTGTGTGGTAAATTTGCTAAGCGTAATAATAACTACAAGTTAGTGTAAAAGGAAAACAAAATTAATATTTTAATAATACCGTGTAAAACAGCTAGATTTTTAACGTTTTTTGAATTCCACGAAACTTGAACCAAACATTGGTCTAGACCTGCCAATCTTCAGTGCAGCGGAATATCATTTCTCATATAATTTATGCCTGTGATGCCACAAAGGTGCCAACCCACCTTCGTCCGGCGTTTGCACACATCAGAGTTCGCGACAGTCCGGGTGCTCGCTGAGGCTCTCTACATCCGTGCCCTTTGCGTCTCACACATCATCTCGAAACCTGTCGACACATTGCCCAATGGTAAGGAGCATCCTCGCTCCACTTCGGCATTACGACACTACACTTGCGCCTGCAACACCCATCTCTTGTCCAACACACTCGGTACATCCTAGGCGCTCGCCCTCGTCATGGCCGCCTTCCATGTCTCGCCCGAGTAGGACAACATCATAAGTCCGAGGCCAAATCGATATGCCGACACCTTGCCGTTCTCCGTACGGCGTGCCCGACATGCCTTCTTGCCTTTCGACTTTGGCTTACTGTGCGGAGTCATCCCACGACCGCCTATCTTAGCCAACGGACCCCTATGGACGGCTAGAACTCGATAGCGCATTCCATGAGTTGGATCACGAGGTCTTTGAATGCTTGCCTCGATCAATCACGAGGTCTTTGAATGCTTGCCTCGATCACCCAATCGCTCGAGAGGCGCTGCCTCAGATAACTCGCAGTCCGCGGGGCAACCTAGCACACCACGAGGGGCCTCTCGGCACAATTGGTGCCCAACGTAGGCCATCCTGGCCCTACGCCGCTCGTCAGGTTTCCCAGTCCTTCGGGGACTCTAGCGCTCCGCTCACGAGCTGCCTAGAGCCGGCTCTTGAAGGCCCCCATCATGCCCCCAAGAGATGCTCACTTTGTGCACACGTCGTCTCATGCTACTGCCGTCGTGCACGGGGAGGACCGGCTGATGCTCACCGTATCATGTCCCCCTTATAATAGGCTTAAGAAAAAAATCACTTTTCCCAAGAGTAGCACACTGAAAGGGCCGAGGAGTGCACTTTTTCAGCATCTCCAAGGCTAAAGCACTCTGTTCCCGCATCAAAGCACTCTGTTCCGCACATTAGCACCTACTCGTGCCTAAGGTTGCGCTCCATCGTCGCTACATGCTGGCCTACATCAACCCAAGATGCCCGCATGACGTCCCGTGCTGGCCTACATTGACCCGATTGCCCGCACGTTGCCCACAGGTAATAGCCGACCTGTGAGATCCTCACCCACTCGATCTGTTGACGTCCTCGTCAACACATACACGAAGGATTGAAGTGTATGCAGTGTCCAATACTCCCCAAGTATCTAGCGACAGCAGACCGCTCCTGCTCTTTCGAGCGCTCCAGTCGTGAAGTGCCTCTCTTGCACAACACGAGTCATCATCCACTGCGTGCTGGTCGACATCCCTAGTCGCCCGCACGCCGTCCACAAGAAACTCACCCACTCGATCTGTTGACATCCTCGTCAACACATACACAAAGGATTTGTATGCGGTGCCCAATACTCTCTAAGTATGTCGCGACACCAGACCGACCTCCTGCTCCCTTGAGCACTCCAATCGTGAAGTGTCTCTTCTACACAATACGAGATCTCCTCAAGGCGACGCTAAGCTGCTCCTCCACAAAACATAGTGTCTCTGATGCACTCGATCAACACTAAACATGAACGGAAGTCTGCGCCTCACTGCATTCTCTTCCAATGGTGTCGGGTAGCTCGCACACAAACAGTGCCTTTATACACTCACTTGATCGCCTCAAGATGGAAGTTTGTGTATTCATCTACCCTCGCTTCCCAATATAGTCGAAAGTCTGTGCCTGGCTCTACACTCTCTTCGGAAGTCTGTGTCTCTCTACACTCTCTTCGGAAGTCTGTGCCTGGCTCTACACTCTCTTCCAGACTCTCTCAACTGTGCTCCAAGTCTTGTCATGTGCGCCTCTCAATTCCCCAATGCTCCTCAAGACAGTGCCTCAATACACCCGAATTGATCTTGAACGAAGGAAGTGTGGAGTCTGTGATACGGAAGTGTGGAAACCCGGCATCACACTTCACACTCTCTCCACCACTCGATGTGTTTCCGTCCTCGGCAAACACACGGATCCGCCTCTGCGGTAGACTACACTCAAACACTTGCAAACACACCATGGGCCACCTGCCCGATTGTCGAAATCACACCACTCGTGAATCGAAAAGGGTTATCACTCAACCCCGCACCGATTGGGGCCACTTACCCACAATCCGGTATACGACCAAGTTTTCCTAACTTGACCGCAAAATACGGGCCACTTGCTCGACTATCGGCAGAACGCTACTCGTGACCCGAATAGCTTTCAAAAGGGTTGCCGCTCAACCCACCACGGAAATGAGACCGCCTGTCCCAAATCTGGTTGACGACCAAGCTTTCCTAGCTTGACCGCAAAACACAATCTCGTTGCCTCATCCCGAGCGCTTGACCGCAACTACAAGGATAGGATCTCTGAATCCCCGTCCGGCAGCACCTCCAAATGCCAGTCTCGCATCGGTCCGATCACAAACAAGAAAGAGGAGTATCCAACTCCCATCTCGACCCCACTAAGAAGGTTGGGCTCTCCCGCTCCCAATCCCTGCTCGGCTGACCACACCATGCCTCTCATGGTACCAATGGAGCCTGCTGCTCCCGGCATCGATGAAGCCTGCTGCTCCCATCGTGCTCAAACTCGTGCTCCTGATGAGCACCTAACACACAGCTTAGTGGGTTGCTCCCACTCAAGCTCCGGACAAGTTGTCTTTCGCGCACATAACGGAAGCCTATGCTCCTTGGTTCTTGAAGCGTGTCGTCTCCCCTAACGCACCTTCCTCTACCACAATAGCATTCCATCCCGTAACTCTGCTCTGCCACACACGGCTTGCACTGACAACTGCCCCTGAAGGGGTCTCGACATCCACTCCTTGCAACCCCAAGGGTGGCTTGTTCCACGCACCTCATGTGCAACTGTGCTTCGGCTCATGAATATTCAGCACGTCCTCCTCTGCTGGAAGGTTCTTCAGACTATTGAGAATGTGGCCCTTCGTTTACCAATCTCAACTCAAGGTGGTGTTCCGTCCACCAAAACGGCCTTGGCGAGTGGGCCGCCTCTTGACTTGCGGAATTCCGCACACATGGTTGCTACCTCTACTTCACAAACATGACTCTCGCAGTCCATCCAACTCATCGGCATGTCCCCCTCTCACTTAGGAAGCCAAGTGAATTCTGAAGTCCGAATATCGATCTGCCGAAAAGAAATACTGCACCACGGTTGACAGCTCGCCCACACATCTGCGGCGCTCACTCACATGCCAACCAACAACAAACGAAGTTGGGCCGTAGACGCTTGCTCTCCTAGGACTCTAACCAACACCCTCTTAGAGGTA
>NW_011628156.1:6501-8058 GCF_000512975.1 Sesamum indicum | reverse complement strand
CTCACCCACTCGATCTGTTGACGTCCTCGTCAACACATACACGAAGGATTGAAGTGTATGCAGTGTCCAATACTCCCCAAGTATCTAGCGACACCAGACCGCTCCTGCTCTTTCGAGAGCTCCAGTCGTGAAGTGCCTCTCCTGCACAACACGAGTCATCATCCACTGCGTGCTGGTCGACATCCCTAGTCGCCCGCACGCCGTCCACAAGAAACTCACCCACTCGATCTGTTGACATCCTCGTCAACACATACACAAAGGATTTGTATGCGGTGCCCAATACTCTCTAAGTATGTCGCGACACCAGACCGACCTCCTGCTCCCTTGAGCACTCCAATCGTGAAGTGTCTCTTCTACACAATACGAGATCTCCTCAAGGCGACGCTAAGCTGCTCCTCCACAAAACATAGTGTCTCTGATGCACTCGATCAACACTAAACATGAACGGAAGTCTGCGCCTCACTGCATTCTCTTCCAATGGTGTCGGGTAGCTCGCACACAAACAGTGCCTTTATACACTCACTTGATCGCCTCAAGATGGAAGTTTGTGTATTCATCTACCCTCGCTTCCCAATATAGTCGAAAGTCTGTGCCTGGCTCTACACTCTCTTCGGAAGTCTGTGTCTCTCTACACTCTCTTCGGAAGTCTGTGCCTGGCTCTACACTCTCTTCCAGACTCTCTCAACTGTGCTCCAAGTCTTGTCATGTGCGCCTCTCAATTCCCCAATGCTCCTCAAGACAGTGCCTCAATACACCCGAATTGATCTTGAACGAAGGAAGTGTGGAGTCTGTGATACGGAAGTGTGGAAACCCGGCATCACACTTCACACTCTCTCCACCACTCGATGTGTTTCCGTCCTCGGCAAACACACGGATCCGCCTCTGCGGTAGACTACACTCAAACACTTGCAAACACACCATGGGCCACCTGCCCGATTGTCGAAATCACACCACTCGTGAATCGAAAAGGGTTATCACTCAACCCCGCACCGATTGGGGCCACTTACCCACAATCCGGTATACGACCAAGTTTTCCTAACTTGACCGCAAAATACGGGCCACTTGCTCGACTATCGGCAGAACGCTACTCGTGACCCGAATAGCTTTCAAAAGGGTTGCCGCTCAACCCACCACGGAAATGAGACCGCCTGTCCCAAATCTGGTTGACGACCAAGCTTTCCTAGCTTGACCGCAAAACACAATCTCGTTGCCTCATCCCGAGCGCTTGACCGCAACTACAAGGATAGGATCTCTGAATCCCCGTCCGGCAGCACCTCCAAATGCCAGTCTCGCATCGGTCCGATCACAAACAAGAAAGAGGAGTATCCAACTCCCATCTCGACTAAGATAAGAAGGTTGGGCTCTCCCGCTCCCAATCCCTGCTCGGCTGACCACACCATGCCTCTCATGGTACCAATCTGCTGCTCCGGATGAAGGCTGTTTGGCAGGGACTGATTAACTTGTCCAGAACCATACTCAACCGTTGGACAAGCAGTTTAGTAATGACCTTATATAAAACATTACAGCATGAGATTGGTCTAAAATCATTGACAGACA
>NW_011628156.1:0-6480 GCF_000512975.1 Sesamum indicum | reverse complement strand
TCTGCTCTGCCACACACGGCTTGCACTGACAACTGCCCATAAAGGGGTCTCAACGTCCACTCCTTGCAACCCCAAGGGTGGCTTGTTCCACGCACCTCATGTGCAACTGTGCTTCGGCTCATGAATATTCAGCACGTCCTCCTCTGCTGGAAGGTTCTTCAGACTATTGAGAATGTGGCCCTTCGTTTACCAATCTCAACTCAAGGTGGTGTTCCGTCCACCAAAACGGCCTTGGCGAGTGGGCCGCCTCTTGACTTGCGGAATTCCGCACACATGGTTGCTACCTCTACTTCACAAACATGACTCTCGCAGTCCATCCAACTCATCGGCATGTCCCCCTCTCACTTAGGAAGCCAAGTGAATTCTGAAGTCCGAATATCGATCTGCCGAAAAGAAATACTGCACCACGGTTGACAGCTCGCCCACACATCTGCGGCGCTCACTCACATGCCAACCAACAACAAACGAAGTTGGGCCGTAGACGCTTGCTCTCCTAGGACTCTAACCAACACCCTCTTAGAGGTAGACGTCCCCCAAAATCATCCCGTCACAACCCAGTCTGATCTTGTCTCAACTGATGGTCTCTACGGATTCCAACTCGTCTCTACCTCAGACGTGGAGCTTTTATACCACTTGTCGACTGGAAGCTGATACCTCTTGTCACAGTATCAGGGCTCATATTCCATTCGTCGACTGGAGGGTCTCGTCCTCCAGGTTCGCAATGCACCTCGTCCCGTGAAGGCAACGAGGCAACAAGTTAGTACGAAAGGAAACAAACTCATTTTAATATAAACGCGTAAAACAACTAAAATTTGAACTTTCTCAGAATTCCATGAAACTTGAACCAAAAGCACGCCTAAACCATTGCATTTGTGTGGTAAATTTTCTAAGCGTAACAACAACTACAAGTTAGTATGAAAGGGAAATAAACTTTCTTTAATAAAACCGCGTAAAACAACTAAATTTTGAACGTTCTAAAAATTCGACGAAATTTGAACCAAAAGTAGGCCTAAAGCCTTGCATTTGTATGGAAATTTTTCTAACTGTAATAATTATGATATGTTAGTATGAAAGAAAAATAAACTTTCTTTAATAAAACTGCGTCAAACAGCTAAAATTTGAACGTTCTTAGAATTCTACGAAACTTGAACCAAATGTAGCCCTAAACCATTGCATTTCTATGGTAAATTTTCTAAGCGTAATAATAACTACAAGATAGTATGAAAGAAAAACAAACGTTCATTAATAAATACGCATAAAACAGTTGAAATTTGATCGATCTCAGAATTTCACGAAACTTGAACCAAAAGTAGGCCTAAAGCCCTTGCATTTGTATGGTAAATTTTCTAAGTGTAATAACAGCTACGAATTAGTATGAAAGGGAAACAAACTATCTTTAACAAAACCGCGTAAAACAACTAAATTTTGAACGTTCTAAAAATTCGACGAAATTTGAACCAAAAGTAGGCCTAAAGCCTTGCATTTGTACGGAAATTTTTCTACCTGTAATAATTATGATATGTTAGTATGAAAGAAAAATAAACTTTCTTTAATAAAACTGCGTCAAACAGCTAAAATTTGAACGTTCTTAGAATTCTACGAAACTTGAACCAAATGTAGCCCTAAACCATTGCATTTCTATGGTAAATTTTCTAAGCGTAATAATAACTACAAGATAGTATGAAAGGAAAACAAACTTTCATTAATAAATACGCATAAAACAACTGAAATTTGATCGATCTCAGAATTTCACGAAACTTGAACCAAAAGTAGACCTAAACCCCTATAATTGTGTGGTAAATTTTCTAAGGGTAACAATAACTATAAGTTAGTGTGAAAGATAAACAAACTTTCTTTATTAAAAATGCATAAAACAGCCAAAATTTGAATGTTCTCATGAACCAAAAGTAGACCTAAACCCCTTGCATTCGTATGGAAATTTTCTAAGCATAATAATAACTAAATATTATTATGAAAGGCAATCAAACTTTCTTGAATAAAGACACGTAAAACATAAAAAATTGAACTACCAAAAAATTCCACAAAACTTGAATCAAAAGTAGGCCTAAACACTTGCATTTGTATGGTAAATTTTCTAAATTTTATAATAACTACAAGTTAGTATGAAAGGGAAACAAACATTATTTAATAAAACTGCATAAAATAACTAAAATTTGAACGTCCTCAAAATTCCACGAAACGTTAACCAAAAGTAGGCCTATCCCTTGCATTTTTATGGTAAATTTTCTAAGCATAATAATAACAACAAGTTAGTACGAAAGGAAACAAACTCATTTTAATATAAACGCGTAAAACAGCTAAAATTTGAACATTCTCAGAATTCCACGAAACTTGAAGCAAAAGTAGGCCTAAACCCTTGCATTTGTATGGTAAATTTTCTAGCATAACAACAACTACAAGTTAGTATGAAAGGAAAATAAACTTTCTTTAATAAAATCGCGTAAAACAACTAAATTTTGAACGTACTAAAAATTTCACGAAACTAGAACCAAAAGTTGGCCTAAACCCTTGCATTTGTATGGAAATTTTTCTACCTGTAATAATTGTGATATGTTAGTATGAAAGAAAAATAAACTTTCTTTAATAAAACTACGTCAAACAACTAAAATTTGAACGTTCTTAGAATTCCACGAAACTTGAACCAAATGTAGCCGTAAACCATTGCATTTCTATGGTAAATTTTCTAAGCGTAATAATAACCAGAAGATAGTATGAAAGGAAAATTAACTTTCATTAATAAATACGCGTAAAACAACTGAAATTTGATCGATCTCAGAATTTCACGAAACTTGAACCAAAAATAGGCCTAAAACCCTTGCATTTGTATAGTAAATTTTCTAAGTGTAATAACAGCTACAAATTAGTATGAAAGGGAAACAAACTTTCTTTAATTAACCGCATAAAATAGCTAAAACTTGAACGTCGTAACAATTTCTCAAAACTTGAACCAAAAGTAGGTCTAAACACTTGCATTAGTATGGTAAATTTTTTAAGCGTAATAATAGCGACAAGTTAGTATGAAAGGAAGACTAATTTTCTTTAATAGAACTGCGTAAAACAACTAAAAGTTGAACGTACTCAAAATTCCACGAATCTTGAATCAAATGTTGGCCTAAACCTTTGTATTTGTATGGTAAATTTTCTAAGCGTAATAATAACTAAAACTTAGTATGAAAATGAAACAAACTTTCTTTAATTAAACCGCGTAAAACAGCTAAAACTGGAACGTTTTCATAATTTTACGAAATATGAACCAAAAGCAGGCCTAAACCTTGCTTTTGTATGGTAAATTTTCAACGCATGATAACAACAACAATTGAGTATGAAAGGGAAACAAACTTTCTTTAATAAAAACCGCGTAAAACAACTAAAATTTGAACTATCTCAGAATTTCACGAAATTTGAACCAAAACTAGACTTAAACCCCTATAATTGTGTGGTAAATTTTCTAAGGGTAACAATAACTATAAGTTATTATGAAAGATAAACAAACTTTCTTTAATAAAAATGCATAAAACAGCCAAAATTTGAATGTTCTCATGAACCAAAAGTAGACCTAAACCCCTTGCATTCGTATGGAAATTTTCTAAGCATAATAATAACTAAATGTTATTATGAAAGGCAATCAAACTTTCTTGAATAAAAACACGTAAAACATCAAAAATTGAACTATCAAAAAATTCCACAAAACTTGAATCAAAAGTAGGCCTAAACACTTGCATTTGTATGGTAAATTTTCTAAATGTTATAATAACTACAAGTTAGTATGAAAGGGAAACAAACATTCTTTAATAAAACTGCATAAAATAGCTAAAATTTGAACGTCCTCAAAATTCCACGAAACGTTAACCAAAAGTAGGCCTATCCCTTGAATTTTTATGGTAAATTTTCTAAGCGTAATAATAACAACAAGTTAGTACGAAAGGAAACAAACTCATTTTAATATAAACGCGTAAAACAACTAAAATTTGAACATTCTCAGAATTCCACGAAACTTGAAGCAAAAGTAGGCCTAAACCCTTGCATTTTTATGGTAAATTTTCTAAGACAACAACTACAAGTTAGTATGAAAGTGATATATAAACTTTCTTTAATAAAACCGCATAAAACAACTAAATTTTGAACGTACTCAGAATTCCACGAAACTTGAACCAAAAGTAAGCCTAAACCCTTGCATTTGTATGGTAAATTTTCTAAGTGTAACAACAACTGCAAGTTAGTATGAAACGTAAATAAACTTTCTTTAATAAAACTGCGTAAAACAACTAAACTTTGAACGTTCTAAAAATTTCACGAAACTTGAACCAAGAGTAGGCCTAAAGCCTTGCATTTGTATGGAAATTTAACTACCTGTAATAGTTATGATATATTAGTATGAAAGAAAAATAAACTTTTTTTAGTACAACTGCGTCAGACATCTAAAATTGAAACGTTCTTAGAATTCCACGAAACTTGAACCAAATGTAGCCCTAAACCATTGCATTTCTATG
This sequence comes from Sesamum indicum, assembly GCF_000512975.1. NCBI lineage: Eukaryota > Viridiplantae > Streptophyta > Magnoliopsida > Lamiales > Pedaliaceae > Sesamum > Sesamum indicum. The sequence goes on along the minus strand of NW_011628156.1, from coordinate 1,969 downwards.
GTAAATTTTCTATGCGCAATAATAACTACAAGATAGTATGAAAACGAAACAAACTTTCATAAATAAATACGCGTAAAACAGCTGAAATTTGATCGATCTCAGAATTTCACGAAACTTGAACCAAAAGTAGGCCTAAAACCCTTGCATTTGTATGGTAAATTTTCTAAGTGTAATAACAGCTACAAATTAGTATGAAAGGGAAACAATCTTTCTTTAATGAACCGCATAAAATAGCTAAAACTTGAACGTCGTAACAATTTCTCGAAACTTGAACCAAAATTAGGTCTAAACCCTTGCATTAGTATGGTAAATTTTCTAAGCGTAATAATAGCGACAAGTTAGTATGAAAGGAAGACAAATTTTATTTAACAGAACTGCGTAAAACAACTAAAATTTGAACGTACTTAGAATTCCACGAAACTTGAATCAAAAGTAGGCCTAAACCTTTGTATTTGTATGGTAAATTTTCTAAGCGTAATAATAACTAAAAGTGAGTATGAAAATGAAACAAACTTTCTTTAATTAAACCGCGTAAAACAGCTAAAACTGGAACGTTTTCAGAATTTTATGAAATATGAACGAAAAGCAGGCCTAAAATTTGCTTTTGTATGCTAAATTTTCAACGCATGATAACAACAACAATTGAGTATGAAAGGGAAACAAACTTTCTTTAATAAAAATCGCGTAAAACAGCTAAAATTTGAACTATCTCAGAATCACGAAATTTGAACCAAAAGTAGACCTAAACCCCTATAATTGTATAGTGAATTTTCTAAGGGAAACAATAACTATAAGTTAGTATGAAAGATAAACAAACTTTCTTTAATAAAAATGCATAAAATAGCCAGAATTTGAACGTTCTCATGAACCAAAAGTAGACCTAAACCCCTTGCATTCGTATGGAAATTTTTCCAAGCGTAATAATAACTAAATATTATTATGAAAGGCAATCAAACTTTCTTGAATAAAAGCACGTAAAACATCAAAAGTTGAACTATCACAAAATTCCACGAAACTAGAATCGAAAGTACGCCTAAACACTTGCATTTGTATGGTAAATTTTCTAAATATTATAATAACTATAAGTTCTTATGAAAGTGAAATAAACTTTCTTTAATAAAACGGTATAAAATAGCTAAAATTTGAACGTCCTCAAAATTCCACGAAACTTTAACCAAAAGTAGGCCTAACCCTTGCATTTTTATGGTAAATTTTCTTAGCGTAATAATAACAACAAGTTAGTACGAAAGGAAACAAACTCAGTTTAATATAAACGCGTAAAACAGCTAAAATTTTAACTTTCTCAAAATTCCACGAAACATGAACCAAAAGTAGGCCTAAACCCTTGCATTTGTATGGTAAATTTTCTAAGCGTAATAATAACGACAATTTAGTATGAACGGAAGACAAATTTTCTTTAACAGAACTGCGTAAAACAACTAAAATATGAACGTACTCAGAATTCCACGAAACTTAAATCAAAAGTAGGCCTAAACCTTTGTATTTGTATGGTAAATTTTCTAAACGTAATAATAACTAAAAGTTATTAAGAAAATGAAACAAACTTTCTTTAATTAAACCGCGTAAAACCGCTAAAATCTGAACGTTTTCAGAATTTTACGAAATATGAACCAAAAGCAGCCCTAAACCTTGCTTTTGTATGGTAAATTTTCGACGCATGATAACAACAACAATTGAGTATGAAGGGAAACAAACTTTCTTTAATAAAAACCGCGTAAAACAGCTAAAATTTGAACTATCTCAGAATTTCACGAAATTTGAACCAAAAGTAGACCTAAACCCCTATATTTGTATGGTAAATTTTCTAAGGGTAACAATAACTATAAGTTAGTATGAAAGATAAAAAAAACTTTCTTTAATAAAAATGTGTAAAACAACCAGAATTTGAACGTTCTCATGAACCAAAAGTAGACCTAAACCCCTTGCATTCGTATGGAAATTTTCTAAG
>NW_011628155.1:52364-67667 GCF_000512975.1 Sesamum indicum | reverse complement strand
ACCAAACAGCCAAAAACTCCGACTTCAGATGTTACGGCTGATCTACCTAATAAGAACAACGGCATGGCTCACAATCTGATGTGGCTAGTCAGTGTGACCTATCTCCTGAAAAGCATGTGGCAAGGAATGAATTGCCTACTCAGTAAGTATAGCTAAAAAGCCTATCTATATCCACACAAGTAGCAAGTTACGTACAATGCAATCACATCAATTAAAAAATATTAGTCGTATAGCAACAACAAATGTAAAGAATAATACACACCCATAATTGTAAATCCATCCATGACATAATATTTAACGTTATCTTTATTGTCTAAGGGCCCTACTTACTCTAGTTGGAGTACATTAGTCAATATTTTTGTCGGTCATCATCATCCCAGTCAATGTTGTATCATATACAGCACAAGATACCCGTTGTATGTGATATCCCCCAACTTCTATTCCAGTATATAGAAATATCAGTACAGGACATCACAACAAATATGGCATCCCAACACCACCATATGTAGCTAACAGCATGGGATACTCCTCGCTACCCGGAATGCCTCGGTACGCTACTTGTCATGGTACTTAGCTTAATTCATTTATTTTTCCACATCATCATCAATCACATTATCGTAAATCATTGACTATGTTTTCAACTAAATAAGCACCATCTTTTATTTCAATTCACAACAACACCACCACTAACTTCATCATTCTATTCTCTATAATAATTACTTTCTCAGTAATAACTTCTTAATTCGATTTAATGCAATAATCAATTATACGATCACATAATCATACCACTCACACGTCCATACATTATAATGACATATAACACATAGTAACAATTCCACCGGTATTAAGGTAATCCAACAAATAGTCCACAACTAAATATATAAACAACAAATATACAAAATTAACGTATATAAATATAAATCCAAGTTCAAAATCAAATCTAAGAAATCAATATATATTATATATACAATACTGCACATTTAAATATATATATATATATTTAATTAGCTATACTTACCACAAATACCAAAATGCTTCAATTAACACAAGGGGCTGAAATTATAAATTTCTTTATTTGTGCTCGTAAAATGTGATATTTCACATGAGCCATTTTGAACAAGTATTTGTTCATAAAAATATCTGGACTTATAAGTCCTTGCTGGTAAGGATGAATTATCCAAATACCTTTGCATTAAAACCCATGGATCATTTTTCCATTTTAAATCTTTTTCTTCCAAAAGAAATATAATTTCTTTATATTGGGTTTTTGAAAATTCAATATTATTGGATTCAGATTCTTCATCACCAATTATTTTGGCATACGAGGGACTATCATTCCCTTCAGTTTGAGATTGCTGACCTTTCTTATATTCCAAGAATGCCTGGTATTCAGGATCTTGTGATAAATCCATAGCTATGAGCTTTTGTTTTCCATTCTGAGATATAATCTCAGGTATTTTGCCTCGACCACCTCTTCCTCTATAAGAGGAAGATCCCCGACCTCGGGAGTTCATGCCTGTCATTTGTTAAAATATTCCCGAGTTATTTCTTAAATATAATTTTCGAAATATTTCTATTAATTTTCTATCAATTTATCGTTACTATATAATTTAATGAAACAACAATACATAGAATAATGTATTTGGTTAATCATTCTGATGAAATTGTGTAGATTAACTATTATAATAATTAAATCTAACAAATTTAATAATTTAATTAACCAACTATATTATTTTTATATCAAATGTGATATTTATTCGATACTAATTTAAAGAGCCAAACTCGTAAAATATTTCGATTAAATAATATATTGATCAATATAAACAACATGTAATAAATAAACTAATTAAATAATATAATTATATAAATTAAAATAAGAAAACCACGTACCTGTTCCTCCGCACTCCTAATTGTGTTTTAGTGTGTGTATGTGGTAATTAGTGTGTGTGTGGTAATTTATGTTTCGTGTGTGCGCATGTGTTGTGTGTGTGTGTGATAAAGAAAAGAAAGAAAGTGAGGCGGAGGGTGAGCTGATGGCCCACCACACTCCTTTCTCTTTTTTTTTTATTTAATATTTTTTATAATTATCATTACGTCCTTTCTAATTTCTTAATTAATATAATTTGCTCTCAAGTATTATAATGAAATTCAATTTAGTCCGTTCAAGTTTTATTACATTTCATCTCCAATCTATAATTTATTTAGTAATTATCTAAGTTTCATTAAAATTTATCAATTAATTCCATAATTATGTATTATAATTTTTGGGGCATCACAATTCTCCCCTCCTAATAAAAATTTCATCCCCGAAATTTAACTAACTTACCCTTTCAATGGAATAAATAGGGATACTTCTCTCATATTCTTCTCAACCTCCCAAGTCGCCTCTCTCGAGGAATGGTGACCCCATCTCACTTTTACCATTGGTATCTCCTTATCTTCAATTTCCGTACACTTCTATACAAAATTTCTGCTGGCTCCTCCACACATCAACTCCTAAAAAATCTCTATTTCTGATTGACGAATAACGTGGCTAGGATACGACTAATATCTTCGTAGCATCGAAACATGAAAAGCATAATGTATTTATGACAACTCCGCTGGTAATGTTAGTCGATACGCTAATTGTCCGATTCTTTCAATAGTTTCATACGGTCCAATATATCTCGGACTCAGCTTCTCTTTCTTGCCAAACCTCAAGATTCCCCTCCAAGGAGATATCTTTCGAAAAACCTTATCACCTACTTAATATCTTCCCTTCCTTCGATTTTTATCATCGCATATGGTGCATTATGAGCTTTTCGTAAAATCTCTTTTCGTAACCCATCTATATCAGGCACACAAACTCGTTCCCCATTCACTATCACTCCATCAACTGATATCAAAAAGTTTGATTTCTTACCCTATGTTATCCTTTCCAACATCCATAATAAGAAAGGATCTCGGGTCTGTGGTTCTTTGATTTGATCCGTTTGGTTTGGTTTAAGTCACAAGGCTGCTAACAAACCCGCTACCTGATCAACCTCCAATTTTATATTCATAGGCCTCATCTCCAAACGTCTGATTTGATTGTGACTCCAATTTCGTATTCATAGACCCCAAATTGGCTAATGTACTTGAACTCTTTCTACTCAAAGCATCTGCTACCACGTTTGCCTTCCGGGGATGGAAGTCAATAGTGCAACCATAATCCTTCAGCAGTTCTATCCATCTTCTTTGTCTCAAATTCAATTCCTTCTACTTCTAGATATATTTAAAACTTTTATGGTCAGTAAGGATCTAAAATTTTTCTTCGTACAAATAATGTCTCCAGATCTTCAATCACAATACAATCATGGCTAACTCCAATTCATGTGTGGGATAATTTAACTCATGGTTTCTCAATTGGCGGGATGCATAAGCAATTACCTTTCCGTTTTGCATTAACACACGTCCCAAACCCTATTTAGAAGCATTTATATACACTATATACTCACAGCTACCAGACAGCAAAATCAAAATAGAAGTGGAGGTCAGTTTCTTCTTGAACTCATCAAAACTTTGTTGGCACTGTTTCATCCACTGAAATCCTACCCCGTTTCTCAGCAACTTGGTTAGAGGACCAGTAATTATATATAAATCCTCAACAAATCTCTTGTAATATCCAGCTAACCCTAAGAAGCTTCAAACTTCAGTTGCATTCTTTGGCACTCTCCATTCGATAATATCTTTTTCTTTTAAAGGATTAAGCATAACCTTATCACCAGATATCACATGCCCAAGGAAAACCACCGGATTTATCCAAAATTCACATTTGCTTAACTTAGCATATAACTCCTTCTCTTTATGGTTCATCAACGCCATGAACGCCGCTGGTGCATTTGTTAACCCAAAGGGCATCACGAAAAACTCATAATGACAATAATTAGTATGAAAAGCTGTCTTTGGTATGTCATTCTCTACTATCCTCAACTGCCAATATCCGGACCCCAAATCGATCTTGGAAAATGTTGTAGCTCCCTTTAACTGGTCTAGCAGGTGATCAATCCTCGGCAATAGATATTTATTCTTCACTATTACCCTATTTAACTGGGCCATAATCGATGCATAATCTCATACTCCCATCTTTCTTCTTTACAAACAGCATTGGTGCTCCCCAGGGCGAAGTACTCGGTTTGATAAACCCTTTCCCCAACAATTCTTTGATTTGCTTTTGAGCTCATGTGATTCCACAAAGGCCATTCTTTTCAGCGCAATAGAAATTGGGGCAACTCTTAGGGGAGTTTCTATGGCAAAATCCACTTTCCTATGCGGTGGCAAACCTGGTAAATCATCAGAGAATACTTCAGGGAACTCTCTCACTACCAGAAATTCCTCCAAAGTAGGATTAACCATCTCAGTATCTATCACATGGGCTAGATACGCCTCACAACCTTCTAACATCAATCGGCTTACCTCTATGGCTGATATTACACAAACTGGTACTACCTGACAATCTCCCACAATATTACTTATGATTCACCGGAACATTTGATCATCACTTCTTTTTTATAACAGTCAACTATTGCTTTATGTTGTGCTAACTAATCCATCCCCAAAATCACATCAAACTCCTTCAAGTCTAGCACTACAAGGTCTACAGGTAAATTTACATCTCCGATTCTCACTAAGCTCCCTTTCCTAACACTGTTCACTACCACACCCCTTTCCACGGGCAAATAAACCATCAAATTATATCCCAATGGGCTATTCTCTCCCGGTATCTTACATGCAGGTTTTGATGAAATACTTGAATGTGTAGAGCCATGATGAATCAAAACATAAGCCGCAATGTCAAATAGCAATATCGTACCTGATATCACGTCATTCAATGTTGGGGCTCCTCTCTAGTTATGTTATATATCCTTGCATGGGTCTGCTCCTGAGTAACTTGTACTTCAGCCCCCCTCATACCACTACCAATAGTGTGGCCACTATCTCTGTTGCCAGTGCCTCTAGCTCTGCCTCTGCCTCTCCTAACTCCCCTGTCACTACTCCAAATACTGTTTTGGCTCTAGGTCCTGCTAGCAACACTTTCAACCACACCTATAGTCTGACTGGGACAATTTCTAGCTATGTGTCCTCTATCTCCACAGTGATAACAGGTCTTCACTATATCATCTTGTCTCCAACATGGCCCTTGATGTTGTCTTTCACAAGTAGAACAGCTCGGAGGAAAAATTGGTCCTCGACCATAACTCAATCCATCTCCCTTTCCTGATCTCATAGAAGACGTAGCAAATGAGTTGCATTCAAACGAACCTTTGTTAAAGCCCGTGGATCCATCGAACCTCTGTCCACTACTTTCTCGAAAAATGGGACCACCACGTGTAAAGTTCCCACTTCCCGCTGAGAATGAGTGACCGATTCTTGGTCAACCTACTCGATTCCCCTATTGCGTACGTTGATTTCCTTTTCTCTTCCCCCTTTTTCTTGTCCTCCATTACTGCTTCTTCCATCCGGACCGCTGAGATAAACAGAATTTTAAAATTTGTAATTCTGACTGCAAGTACTCTTTTGATCTATGATCGTAGCCCCTGCTCAAAATGGTAACAACGATCCTCCTGCGTCGCTATTGCTTTTGGTGCATACTTGGCTAGTGCCTCAAAAATGAGTTCTTATTCTGCCACCGTCTGATCATTCCTTTGCACTAAATTTAAAAACTCCAACCTATTCTTGTCTTGGTACATCTTGGGTCTGTATTTATCATCAAACTCTTTCTGAAACTCAGCCCAGGTTATTTCTCTTGGCTCATATCCCCTCTTTACAGACCTCCACCAAATAAAGGCATTACCCACGATCAAAGAAGCAACATATTTAAGTTGATTCTCTGTAGTGCAATTTACTAGGTTCATCACATCTTCAACTTTTTCCCACCATCTCTCAGCAATCTCTGGGTCTAAGGTACCCTTAATTCTGTAGCCCCTATCTTCCTGATTCATAATTAGGATCAATTGTAGGAACTATTGGTGCTGGCACTGAAGTGGATGCGCGCGCCTATGCAAGTAACTACGCTTGTGCTTGTGCTTGGGCCTGAAAGGCCATTTGAAATCTTTGTGCATATTCTGGTGGTAATCCTGCCACTAGAGCACCACCGGGAGGAATTGGAGCATCAACACCACCACCCTCTCGATTTATCTCCACCCCACTTGCACTTGCAGGAGCCACTGAGCCCTCTACGGACTCCACCTAAACTTTCCTACTAGCTACTAGGTCAGTATGTGCACTTTGAAAAGCCATCCTACATTAAAAAATTCAATCATTAGGGACATCTCACAATCAACCTATTACCTTAGAAACGTAGACCTGCTCTGATACCACTCAAATGTAGAACCCCCTACTCAATATATTTAATTATCACTATTTCATCATTTCCTTAATTAGAACTCATTCTTAAGTAATTTCCTTTTAACCCATAAAATAAATTCTAATTTATCAATATAATATATATATCATAAAAAAATAATAGATATCAACAAAAGTTTCTATTTACCCTCACCAGATGTCCTCATGTACATAACCTCAAAGAAAGTAGTACTACAATTTTAAACACAAACCCAATAAAAGATTAGAATTTTTAACAACCAAACAGCCAAAAACTCCGGCTTCAGATATCACGGCTGACCCACCTAATAAGAACGACGGCACGACTCAAAATCCAATGTAGCTAGTCAATGTGACATATTCCCTGAAAAGTATGTGGCAAGAAATTAGATGCCTATTCAATAAGTATAGCTAACCAATCTATATATATACATAGACCGCAAGTCACGTACAATGCAATCACATCAATCAATAAATATTTGTCATATAGAAACAACCGATATAAGAAATAATGCATGCCCATGACTGTACATCAATCCATGAAATATTTGACGCTATCGTTTATTAACTAAGGGCCCTACTTATGCTAATTGGAGTACATTAGTCAATGATTTTGCCGGCTATCATCATCATCTCATCAATGTCATATCATGTACAGCACAGGATACCCGTTGATATGATATCCCACACTCTCTACTCTAGTGTGTAGCAATATCAGCACAGGACATCACAACAAGCATGGTATCCCCACACCACCCCATTGTGTACCTAAAAGGATAAGATATTCCCCACTATTCGAAATACCCCGGTACCCTACGCGCCATGGTACATAGCTTAACTCATATATTTTTCATAGTACATCATCAATCACATTATCGTAACCATTGACTATGTTCCCAATTAGGTAAGTACCATCTTTTATTTCAATTCACGATCATCATTCTAATCTCTATAATAATTACTTACTCAATAATAACTTCTTAATTCGATTTTATGCAACAATCAATTATACGATCACATAATCATACCACTCTCACGTCCATTCATTACAAGCATATATGACACGTAGTAGCAATTCCATCGATATTAAGGTAATCTAACATAAATAATTCACAACTAATTATATAAACAATCAATATACGAAAGTCACGTATAATAATATAAAGCCAAGATCTTGATCACATCCAAGAAACCAATATATATAATATATATACAATACTACACATATAGCTATATATATAAATCGAATTAGCTATACTTACCTTAAATCCTAAAATGCTTAAATTTCACAAGGGACTGCTCAATCCTCTACTTTATCGTCACGCCCTATAATAGAAAATTATACGTATAATCAATATCTTTAAAATATTATAAACTCTAAATAAAATATTATATGATGTTCGTACATTTTTCACCAATATTTTAATATTTTATTTATATTAAAGTCCAAATCCATTTTCCAGTTTCTTTTGAATAACTATATTTTTTATGCTTCTCAAACATATATTTAATTTATCAACTAATTCCTAAGAATTTATTGAATCAAACACCTTATATATTTATAACTATCGTTTTTAATAACATCCCTAAATTAGAGTATTATTAAAACCTCTTTTTCCCTCTTTAATAATATAATATTTCTCAATTATATTTTTCGAAATATTTTTATAAATTTTCTGCCAATTATCGTTACTATATAATTTAACTAAACCACAATATATAGAATTACATATTTGGTTAATCATTTCGATGGTATTGTATAAATTAACTATACTAATAATTAAAGGCAAAATTGCAAAATTGGTCCTGTAAGTATTGGGGGGTGGCAGAATTAGGACCGTAAGTACAGGACTGGCAATTTTAGTCCTGTAAGTATTGATTTTTTGGCAATTTTGGTCCTTCCGACCAAAATTGCCCAAAAACGTGGCGGAGAGATTTGGGGCTTAGGGTTCCGACGTCCACGTGTGCAACTTAAACACGTAGGTGCTTGCGTGGCGAATGACGTGGCTAATGACGTGGCAAGATTACACAGTCGGCAGCACACGTGGCCTGACATATGGGAAAAAATACTGAGGTGGCAAAATTGTAAAAAACCTGAGGAGTTAAAAACTTAAAAAAGAGAGCTGTAAAACAAAGCAGTAAAAATTCACCCCCAAATCGAAAGAACCCTAAAAATTCTTCTTTCAACTCGAATCTACAACTGATCGTCGATTGAGGAGGAAGAAACCCGATTGAAGCAATGCCACTTCGGGATCCTGAGTTTAACGATTTTCCTCCACCTTTGTACGGTAAGTTTTTTATGTTTTCAAAAAATCTTATTTTTAGAGTTAAATCTAGGGTTTTTTGTGGTCCCAAAAAATGAAAGTGGTCCATTGTGTTTTTATGTTGTTATTGTCTTAATTTTGTGATTCCAATGAAAAATTGTTTGTTGTTTGTCGATATGTGGTTTAAGTGTACGTAGACAGAGTATATTGAAAGTTGTTGAAAGTGCAATTGAGCATCGGAGTTTCGAGAGGGATAGTTTGCTTGTACACAGCAAATGGGACCTGCATACTTACTCATATCTTGTGTCTTAATAAATTTATTTCTGCCATTTAGTGCAAAGATTAGTGTATTCAAACAAGATTGGCCATGTGCTCTATTGGAGCATCATGCTCTACTTTGGGGACCACTTCCACGTGCTGCTTGCAGTTGTAGTGTCTCATTCTTTTTAACATTTTTTTCAGATTTTCCATGCCAATAACCCGTTTTCTATCATTACCACTGTAAATTTAGAGATTTGAGTGTAGTTATTTTCTAGTTAAAGAAAGTAAAAATAAGGCAAAACTTGTCACTTTGATGGGGCTTACAAGATTGACAAAGGGATAAATATGCTATAACATTCTCCACATACCTATTCCAGTAAATGCATATTCAACCACAAATATAAGAAAGATAATATCAACTTCTCCTAAATCCTATACAGAACAAGAGCTAATTTTGCTTTTAAATTTCCAAGAAATCATACAATCTGTAGGCTATCATCTCATAGAGATTTTGAGAAATCTCACTTGTAGCGATGGAATGTGACCTTAATGCTACTTTTCATATTCTAATCTCACAAGAAAACAATCCTATGTATTATTTTTATTACCCAAAAAGATGAAGTCTCCTTAGAAATCTAATGAATTTTGACAATCATATTTTGTATTACGAAGTCTTCTTAGAAATCTATTTTGTGTAAATGTACTCATTTTCTAAAATTATGTGTAAATGTATCCATTTTCTGAAATTATGTGTAAATGTGATTTTTTTTATATTTTTTTATGAATCTTTCTATTTTCTTTTTATGTATGATTTTGTATGAATTTTAACTTGTTATGTTTTGTGTTTGTTTGTTTGTGTTCTTTTTTTTTTTTTTTTTCAGATGATAATGACGCTATGTTAGCAACCATTACATTACATTTTTGGGGGAATGTAATGTACAAATTTGATTATGAAGATGTTTTTGAATTGTCTATTTCAAAACTGAATGAAATGGCTAGTGAGGTGGGCTATGTTGGTAATAGGACATATTTCATAAAGCTTGGAGATGTGTATTATAAAGTAAATAATGATGATATTCTATTCGATATGGGTATTGGTATTGCTCCTGAAAAAGAAATTGATATATATGTTGAAGTTGATGGAAATATTATGGGTAGTCAGGTTGGTGAATGTAGTACACAACCTCAGGAGGGTGGGTTGACTGAAGAGGGTGAAAATTTGAAAGAATCATAATCTTTTGAAGATAGTGACTATGATTTGAGAAATGATGAGATAAATACTCAAAAAACAGGTGACTGCATTGATGAAGAGGCTTTGGAAAAAGAAATAGAAAGAGAGGTAGAAGAAACTAATATGAAAGAAAAAAATGAAAAAGAAAAAGATCATGACAAGGGTAGCAATGAAGAGGGTGAGGAAGACCTGTTTGGGAGTGAGGATGACTTTCAGAGTGAAAAGGGGTCAAATGATGATGAAACAAGAGAGCCGAATATTGTTTTCAATCCCGTGGAACAATATGATCCTACCTTTGAATTAGGTATGATATTCAGCACTAAATCTGAATTTAGAAATGCCATTCACAGTCATGCAATAAAATCAAGGAGGCATTTGAAAATCACCAAGAATGATAAGAACAGAATGTATGCAAGATGTGCTAAGGAAGATTGTCAGTGGAGGATAAATGCACACAAAGTCCGTGACGAATGCACATTTCAGATAAGAGAATATAATTCCAATCACACTTGTGGAAGGGACTATCATGTTAAAAATTTAAAGTCAAAGTGGCTTGCAGAAAAATACATTCAAAAATTCAGAAGTAATCCAAAAAGAAATGTCAAGGGGTTTAGGATTGACGTCATTCAGGATTTAAGAGTCAACGTATCACGAGATCAGGCGTATAGAGCTAAAAGAAAGGCACTAAAATCAATATAGGGTGCTCCTGAGATACAATATTCAATGATGCAAGATTATGCACATGAATTGCTGAAAAGTAACCCGGGCTCTACAGTGGTGGTAGGGGTAGATGCTGATCAGAAATTTGATAAATTTTATGTGTGTTTTGGTGCCTTAAAAAATGGGTTTAATGGGGGGTGTAGACAGGTGGTTGGTGTAGATGGATGTCATCTAAAAGGTCCTTTTGGGGGTGTTCTGTTAACAGCAGTAGGCATTGATCCGAATAACAATATCTATCCTGTTGCATATGCTGTTGTTGGAAAAGAAATGAGGGTTACTTGGGAGTGGTTTTTGAGGCTTCTGAAATCTGATTTGGGGGTGGTTAGAGATGATCAGTGGTGTTTCATATATGATAAGCAAAAGGGGTTAGTTCAAGCATTTGAGGAAGTGTTTCCTGCTTCAGATCATAGGTTTTGTGTAAGACATCTACATTCTAACTTGAAGAATGCAGGCTTCAGGGGTTTGGCATTTAAAAACTGTTTGTGGAAGGCTGCAAGGGCTACTACCCTTAATGAATTCAAATTGTGTATGAAACAAATGTCAGTACTTGATAAAACTGCTGCAGAATGGTTTAATGATAAACCCCCTACACAGTGGAGTAGATCACACTTCAAAACTGATATTAAGTGTGATGTTTTATTGAATAATTGTTGTGAAACATTTAACTCGAACATTTTGGAGGCTAGGGAGAAGCCTATTGTGACTATGCTTGAATGGATCAGAGAGTATTTAATGAGAAGATTGCAGGAGAACAGGGATAGAGCAGAACTGAAATGGACTGGTGTTATATGTCCTAGGATTGTGAAAATAATTGAGAAAAATGTTGAAAAGTCTGCAGATTGCATTCCCATAAAGGCTGATTCATCACATTATCAATTAAACTGTTTTGATGGTTCACAACATTCAGTTGATTTGGACAAAAGAAGCTGTTCTTGCAGGAAATGGAATTTGAATGGCATCCCATGTAAACATGCTTGTAGTGCCATATTGTGTAAAGGTGATGATCCTATTAAGTATGTGAATGAGTGCTATAGTGTGGCATCTTATAAGAATGTTTATAAGACTGCAATTATGCCTATGGTTGGTAGAGATTTGTGGACTGCTACACAATTCATCCCTCCTTTGCCACCAAACTTTGGTAGGGGGGCTGGTAGGCCTCCAAAATCTAGAAGGAGGGAACCTGATGAGATAGTGTCAAAGCAGAAGAAAATTGGTAAAGGAAAACCACAGAACAGGTTGAAAAGAGTGCAGAAGACTGTCAAGTGCAGCAAATGCGGCAAGGAGAAACACAATGCTCGAAGATGTCCACTGAAGAATCTGCAAGAAGATACACAAGTCACTGATGCATTTAGTCAAGTGATACAAGAAATCAAAGAAAAAGAGGCTCATGAAAGCAAGAAAAGAAGGGTAAGACTGAATATCTAAATCTGATTTTGATGTGTTGATTTCATACTTATCTAAATCTGATTTTGTTGCAGGTTGAAAAGGAAGCAGGTGACAAGGACATTTTGACTAAAAATGATGTGTTTCAGGGAGACAATTCCATGGTAAGAAACACCAATACCCATTTCATTTTAAATTTCCATTCATTATTACTTAATAACTTTTTTGCAGGGGATGCAAGAACAAATTTCAATTGACGAGATGACTAAAGCTGATGCATTTGAGGAGAATAAGTCTATGGTAAGAAACTTCAGCATCCATTCGTTCCATTTTAATTATACTTCTAATACTTGATATTGACTATTTTTTCAGGGCATGAAGGAACAAGAGCTTCCAAGTACTGCAGTCCATCATACAAGCCAACAAACTGCAGCTTCAGTAAGTAATTCTCAAGTAATTTCAAGCGTTTTGTTTATCATTTACTTATTCGGTTTATTTCATTCTCCTTATAGGTAATACCTAAACCATTCAAGCCACCCCGGTATAAACAAAAAGTTGCACACAAACAACCATGGAAGCCATCATACAAGTCTTCCACATCCCAACAAGAAAATGCAGCTCAAAACTCTAGGCCTCCTCCACCAACTCAACCAAGTCATCTGCAGCCACCAATCCAAAAAGTTAATATTAGAGCTCCACCACGATGGATAGGGAGACAAGAGGTATTTCCAAAACAGCCTTTACAACCAGAGACCAAATCTTTTCTGTCAACATGTACATTTTTAGAGAAGGATGGCAAGAAGTATGTTACATTATCACGATTGAACAATGTTTTATCACAATCGAAGGACAAGGGAAACAAGGAAGACAAGGGCAAGAAGAAAGATGGGAGGAATTCACCTTTTGTTTAAGAACTTTTTTATTTTGATTGAAACATTTTTTGTTTGTAATCTCACGAGGCGCCTATCACACAGCGCGTCGTGTGGCTAGTAGTCCGCTGACTACGTCCGCCAATACCTCCGCTCGGCACAAATGCAGCGCGCCGGATATATCAGAGTCGGGAGGAACAAATCACAAAATCGTAAATTGCGCACGCGGATTTAGAAAACCAAATTGCATTGAACTGAAAATGCGTATACAATGATCAACGATGCTAGAGCAAGGGGTTCGCCTTGAGGGGGACTCTAACACGTCACTAAACCAAGCTTCTTGAACTCATTCCCCCCTATAATAGGCTTAAAAAAATAAATCCTATTGCCTACACTAGACACTAGGAAAGCTGAAATTTGCAACTCAAGAGGTATAACGTCCCCTTGAGGAATCTAAACAACAGAAAGCAAATAACAAAGCAGTAACAAAGCAATAAAAGGCCTACACCTAGGACTCTAAGACTAGTTGGTTGTCCAGTGTCTGTCGATGAAGGCTGAGTGGTCGGCCATGTAGAACGGTTGAGTGGCCGATGTGTGCGTTACGGGGCCTAGTGAATGGGCAGCCCGTGACATTCTCCCCCACCTGAGATAGCGACGTCCCCGGCGCTACGGAAGCATGGTACGCTTCGACAAGAGGTAGAAACGCCTTTAGGTTTGTCACTCGCTCCCAAGTGTTCTCCTCGCTGCTGCATCCCCTCCATTTCACCAAGTACTCTGTGTGGTCTTTCTTCGCGGTACTCGTCACTCGGTGATCTAGGATTGCTTCAGCCACCTTCTCCTTCGTCTTCTTCAATTCGAGTTGTGGGCGGCTGGGTTGATTGCGGGTATCGTCTTCCTTGTCTGCTGAATATTTCTTCAATTTGCTGACCTAAAAAACGTTGTGGATCTTCCACCACGGCGGCAACTCCACCTTGTACGCCACCGTCCCAATATGCCTAAGGACAGGCAAAGGACCAACATATTTCTGCATCAACCGAGGATCTCTCCACCTTGATGACTTTGACAATTTCGAATTCGGGACCTTCACCAGCACCAGGTCTCCCGCATTGAACTCAATGAAGCGGCGATTCTGATCTGCATACTTCTTCATCCGCTTCTGAGCTGTCTCCAGGCAACTTCTAACGATATCAACATTCTTCTTCCACTCCTGGGAGAAACTTCGAGTAAGAGGGGATCTCACACTTTGGGGAATATCAAGAGTGTGAGGATGGAGCGGCTGCTGCCCAGTAATGATTTCAAAAGCGCTCTTGTTGGTGGTGGAAGAGCTCTTTTGAACATTGAAATATAGCTGAGCGACATCCAGGAGCTTCACCCAATCCTTCTGCGTACCTCGCACAAAGTGCCGAAGGTAGTCCTCCAACGTAGAATTAAAGCGTTTTGTCTGACCATCGGACTGTGGATGATAGCTCGAGCTCATGGAACGTGTGGACCCGAGAAGTTTGAACAACTCGGTCCGGAAGACGCCAGTGAATCGGGAGTCACGATCACTGACAATATCTTTTGGTAGTCCCCAATGCTTGACGATGTGCTTGAAAAAGAGATGAGCTGTCCCTTCTGCTGTAATGTGTTTGGGTGTTGCGATAAATGTAGCATATTTTGACAAACGATCTACCACGACGATGATAGAGCCTAAGTTCCCGACCTTAGGCAATCCAGAGATGTAATCCATGGAGACGCTCTCCCATGGACACTTTGGGATGGGAAGTGGTTGCAGCAGACCGGCCTTCTTCTGATGGTCTGCCTTGTCCTGCTGACAAATCAAACAAGTGCGGACATGCGTCTCGACATCATCCCGCATCTGTGGCCAATGATAGGCCCTCCGCACCGAAGCAAACGTGCGCTCCTGTCCTTGGTGTCCCGCCCAAAGTGTGTCGTGGCATTCGGAAAGAAGTGATTTCCGTAGGTCCCCGCCTCTCGGAACGTATACGCGGTTTCCCTTGGTCATCAGCAATCCATCCTCGATCCAAAAGTGTCGAGCCTTGCCCTGCTCGACAAGTCGAATCAGGCGTCGCGCCGCGGGATCTCTCGGTAGTAACTCCCGCACCTGATCCTTCGTAGAGATAGCAGCCGCGCTAGAAGAGAGCGCGGCTATCGACTCCAAGTTCGCCAAGTCCGCCCTACGGCTCAAGGCATCTGCTGACTGCGTCCTAAGCTCCACAAGCTTAGGTTGCGG